>NC_080635.1:27061228-27158003 GCF_027579445.1 Ammospiza nelsoni | reverse complement strand
CATTCACACAATGATTGCAAAATGTCTTGCCATTCACATGGAAATTTTTCTTCTAAGTATGTCTGTCTTTAGTGGAACAATGTCATGGGCAGAGCACAAATTTATAGAGGATGTATATGTTTAAGAAACAGCAGCTATTTCATATTCTGTGTCCATCATTTGAATCAAGAATTTTCCTGCTGGATTGTTACAGTAATACAGAGGAACTGATGCACTGCCCCTTACATTCAAACTACTTTTCAAGTGCAGAAATACTGGCCTTAGAAATTGACAAAATTACAAACAAGTTATTTTGCCTTGAAGTATGAAATGCTGGAAATTGCTGAGACAACTTAGCACAGTAGAGAGAGTCAGGCTGAGTCAGTGTGAGGAACACCATTGTAGGTTTAGAAGGATAAACACATGGGATTTGTTTTCTTGAAAATTTTACCAGGACTTGACATTGTAAAGACATTGAGTGTCATAGGCTTTTAAAGAAATGAAGAGTTGATAAGCTGAGAGCAAACACTGAAAGGTCTTGTGATGTAGCTGGTGAAAAGCACCTGTTTTTTATGGTGGATATTTATTTGAATATGAAAAGTACTATACATTTCTTTTATCATCTCTTCATCTCTTGCTGTTGCATGTTGGAGAATTACTAAATCTCTGGAGAGGGATCGGATCTGTAAAAGTTGTCAGTTGTTAAGACAAGGTATTCAGTGAATAAATGAATTATTGTACTGAAGTCCTTTATTGAATATTCCTGTGTCACTGCTTTAGTTAAGTATCAAGAACACAGGCATTTAACAATATTACTTTAAATTCAAAATGCCTTGAAAGTAGTGAGATTCAATTTGCAAATGTAACCAAGAATAAAACATGTGCCTTGGATTACATGTCACTTCTTGGGATGTTTTGACATAACACATTTAGAAAACACTTTCCTGTGACAGAAATGAGTAAAATAAATTTCAGTTATCTGTGACTTCTAACAGTCCAGTTCTTGGTTAGTTTGTTCCCTGCATCACAGCAAGCTCTAGCTGACATGCTCACTTGTGTATCAGTGTGGAGGCCAACTGCTCAAGGCTAAAGCGCTACTGTGCTCCTTGTGTGAATAATCCTGTTAGCAGCAAGAGAACACAGGCATGGAAAAAGCATAAAATGGTCAGAAGTGAGAAATAACCTGACTTCCTTCTCTTTTCTAGAGATGATCTGTGCAGTGTTTTTAGACAGATCGCTTGTGTGATGGTACCAACATCTTCAAAGACTCCATCTTTTTATGTCCTCTCAGGGGTACCAAAATCACACCAGCTCTTCTATGTGTGTTCAGATGGGCACACTTAGAAAAGTAGATAAGCAAATCCATTCAATAATCTGTCATATGCATTTCCAAAATATTGGTAAAAGATAGAAAATATACAACAAGGAGGTACTTTCCTCTGTGTCTTTCATGAAAACACACTTACTCTAGAAATTCAGTATATAAGGACCACAGACCATTGTTCCCAAAGAGCAAGCATGTCATAATGGAAAATATACACCAGAAATTTAGTATTGAATCTACTTTTATTAAATATAGTTACATTAATTACAGTTCTCAGTATTGAATTTAAGTATTATGTATAGTATTACATTTAAAAAAATAATCCAAGTATACAATTCCTACTGGAGAGCTATGCTTAAATTTACCACTCATATTTGTGGGACTTGCAGAAATCCAAGAATGGCGGTTTTGGGTTTACTAACAAAATGTCACAATTAAACATATCCAGGAGGTCAGGTAACGCTGCCTGTAACCTTTTAGTATGTTATGTTAATAGTAAAATTTTTAGAAGAGCGTGATTAGTTCACTTATCATATCACCTGCCCACCCATCTAGGCCAGGCAAATACTAAAATCAAAAAAATATTGTTACCTTTTGCAGTGCACCTGTTCTTAGCACATGATGAGAGGATTGTGAAGACAGTGATGGAACATACATCAAAAACCTGTTGCTTCATGCTCTGTAACACATTTGCTGTACCAGGAATGAAACAGAGAGAAGGAATTTGACTGCTGGAATTATGAAATCCAGAACCTGGTTCTATAACCTGCTGATGATATGGACTTCTGTTGTCATTTGGATGTGGTTACATATTCACTGTCTTAATTAATAGTTATGGATGTTGCATGACATGGTGTTAACACCCTATCTGAAAATAAAATGAGTACTGACATGTCAAGGACTTGGCTAAAAGGTGTTTTGATTTCTCTCTGATTAGTGCTGGATCTCACTGTTGATTTGTCAACAGTTTTAGCTTCATCAGATGAAGCAGAAAGATGGGCAAGGGCAGGTTCTGTTTCCCACAGCATCCTGGGGCTGGTACCATCTGCACAAGAGGTAAGGCAAGGTTAGAAGTGCACTGAGGCAGCCCAGGTTGCAGCTAACCACTACCCACCACTCCTGCTCAAACCCTCCTTCTTCCCACATTCAGTGGGTGGCAGAAAACATAGATTATTCCCACATTCAGTGGGTGGCAGAAAACGACAGCTACCCCACTCCTTAGGCTGTTGGCTAAGACCTGTGGGACTCATGCATTTGAAAGCTTTATGTGGGAAAAGGAAGTAGAGACTGAAGCACTCACACCCTAGGGAAATGCACAGGTAACACCTCTGAGGACACAGCAGCATGTGGAGCACCATCACCAAATTTTGTCAGAGATCAACTCCTCTTGGACTTTAGCGATGTCCCTGACCTGAGGGATGTGTTCTGTGTGTAACATTTCAGGGGCAGCCCCTCAGTGAGGCAGACACAGCCCTGTTCTCTGCACGGGTCACAGAGGGAGTGAGACATGAGGAAGAGGAAAAGGAGGAAGGTTGCCCTGCCCTGGTGAGCAGGTGCTCTTCTTAATCTATATCATAGCAAGTACCCCAGGAATATTAAGGCTGGAAATTGAGGACCTTTAACCTGCTTAAGGCTCTGGGGCTCTTATGCCTTTATGTACACTCGTGCAGACAAGAAGCAAGTAAGACTTGCAGTTCAAAATACAGATACAAATAATGCTGACGTTTGGTAAACAGTTCCTGTCTTCTGCTATGCTCCTTTGGAGAGAAAAAAAAAAACAGTAAAAGAGAGAAAGCAAGCAAAACTCCCACAATTTAACTTTGCTACAAGATTTGTCTTCCTCCCCTTAGAAACATTAAAATCCAAGTACATGCCAGTAAAATGTTTTCAAGAGATGGTACTCAGTACATAAAAAGCTAAGCAAATAAACTTCAAACATCAGAGTACCAGATCTTAAAGCTTGGAATTTAAAACTGCAAAGTGCACAGAAATAAAACCCTTGCGGACATGCTAAAATGTCTAATTCATTATTATTTCAAAAAAGATTAAAAAATAATTTCTTAACATTAAAGTACAATCAAGCACTGAAGAAATTATTTAAACTTTCCATAGGAAAAAAGCACACTTTAGAATGCTGCAAGGGTATTGATGGCTATTAAATATTTACTTTTCTCTCTAGCTCACACTAGAAAGAGTAATTTGTATTTGGCAGAAACTGGCTGCAATTACATTAGTCAATCCAAAAGCCCAACTTGCTCATACAAAATGCAAACAAATTAGTTAAAATGGTCTAATTAGCAGACTGTAAAAATGCAAAGCAAGGCTGGCATAAAAAATGTGTGCTAGACAAGTATACTTTTACAAAATAAACAGAAAGGCAAATATGAAATAGTCTAATAAATCCTAGCTAAATGTGACTATAATGTGAACCCAAATATTTAGGGATTGCACACTTTAAAGAAAAGTTTCTATGGGCTCTTAAATATTTTCTTGCAACACACATTCCATCATGAATACATGATTATACCGCAGCAGAAGTTCTGGGATTTCAGTTGAGCCTGTGGAGCCGTGTGAGGGCAGGTTATATATACATTTTGTGTGAGAATATACACAAACACAGCTCCTAGTCAAGTTAATCAGAGTGCAAGGTAGCTTTGGAGCACACAAAGAATATAGGATGTGGCCTATGGAAGGAAGGTCAAGTAGTTTCTTTACATGTAGTGTATTTGTTTTGTTTCCACAATTAAGATAAATAACTGGAAGCATATGGAAGTGTGGAAACAGCTTAGATAAAAGATAAAACATGTTTGCTCTATGAGAAGTATAAACTGCGGGCATTGTCCGTAAGGACTTAACTTACTGGCTGAAAAGAACCACTATAAAAACTCTATTACTGTGGTCACTGGTATATAGGACCAGAAAGGGCTTTGGCATCTTTTGCTTCATCACACCACTGCAGTTTTTTAGTCTGTGGGGTTTTAACTTTCTGGTTTCTACACTATACATAAAATGCTCTCTGATGATTCATAGCCTATCACATGAAAGAAGCTGTTGTGAGGTGATGATGTGAATTTGTCTCATCACATGTTCCCCTGTCCTTCAGCACAGTGGAAGCCACATTCTTTCTTCTTGCCACCTGAGAGATGGCAGAGGATGGGTGGCTTTGGCAAAATAGTTAGAGATGCATTGAAGAAACAATAACCATGAACTTCCAACAAAAATGTGATGTTATTTGGCACAAAGAACCTGTGTGTGAAAGCAGAAGTGTTCTGCCTACCCCGAAGAGGAGGTCACCCAGTAGAAGTCATGCCTTGGCAAAAGCAGAGCAGTGGCCACGAGGTGTGGTCATTACAGACACTAGAGCTCAGAGGAGCTGACTCAGTTATTTCACTGAAATGCTTTACTGTGGCACCTTCACTCCCCTGCGCTGCCCTCAGAATGCCCCTCTGTGCCAAAGAGGTTCAGTCCATCACTCTCTCTCATGAAGGGCATTTATTTGGTGGGATGAATGTCTCTGCTGGTTTCAGTACCACTGGAGGAGGAAGGTATTTGTGAGTGTAAGAGCAGAGCCCTGTGGGGATGGACTATTATTTGACTTAATGCTTGACAAACGGCTTTGAGAACATGCAAGGTAACAAGCTACATCACAGAAATGGTCTTTTCCACTTTCTTACCCATAGCCAGATATTTCCATCTCACAAAATTTTCTTCATATTTAGAATCTTGAATCCAACAGAGCTCCCTGGTGATGACTGGATCAAACAAGGATGTTGGATTATATGAGGAAGAAAAGGAAGTGCAGGCATCAAAAAGGACATTTGAGAGAATCAGAGCTTGGGGTATGGGGAAAGAAGTCCTATCATGTGGGAAGGCTTCATCCTGTTGTAAAGAATCTCCACTATGTTGTCCCAGTTCTGTAGCTCCACGTCATGGGTGGCAGGCAGGTGACAGGATGGCTGCTCTGTCTCTGCTATGCTCATGCTGAGATCACAGAACCACAGAATAATGAGGTTGGAAGAAATCTCTAAGATCATCAAGTCCAACCTATGCCCTAAGACCTCAACTAGGCTATAGCCCTAAGTGCCATGTCCAGTCTTTTTTAAACACATCCAGAGATGGTAGGACGTTGAGATGCTTGAGTGCGTCCAGAGGGGGCAACAAGGCTGGTGAGGGGCTTGGAACACAAGCTCTATGAGGAATGTTTGAAGGAGCTGGGGCTGTTTAGCCTGAAGAAAATGAGGCTTAGAGGTGACCTTATCACTCTCTACAACTTCATGAAGGGAGGTTGTAGTCAGGTGGGGATCAGTCTCTTTCACCAGGCAGCAACTGACAGAGCCAGAGGACACAGTCTCAAGCTGCGACAGGGAAGGTACAGGCTGGATATCAGGAAGAAACTTTTCACTGAAAGAATAATAAAGTACTCAAATGCTCATCCCAGGGAGGTGGTACCTAATTACTGTGATTGCTACCTCTTTGAAGGAGCCAAGGACCAAAATTCAGCACAGTTCTCCAGGCTGGTGGCTACAAAGCTTGGCGTCCTGTGTTTCATTGCTGCATCTACAGTAAACTACAGCAAGCCCAGGTGAATGTATCAACTTCCTGCCTGGTGCATGGCTTTGTTCATTCTTCCCTACATCTGCTGGCTGCTCCATTATCCCTTAGGTGCCAAATACCTATCTATGCCAAAGGAAAGGCATAGATTCCTGAGCTTTTGCAATGTTCCTCCTAGAGTTACTCACCCTTGCAAGTGATTCAGTGGAGAGGCAGATGAATCTGAGCAGAGTGTGTTTAGCCTGGTGCACCTCAGCCCACCAGAGCAGATCTTTCCCTCTTATCATGGCATCCATGGTCAAACAGCCCAAGAGGGGAAGTGGCGTGTTTCCTGTTCCCTAAATCTGCTGGGAGTAGCAGTGAGTGTCTGCAAACCAGCCTCATACATAATTCAGTCTGATTTCACAGAAAGCTTGGCTCCAAACTCTACTGACCCCAGTGAAAAGACTCCTCTAGACTCAGTGACTTTAGCTCATGCACAGGTTACATCTGGTTGCTATTTTTTGTGAGAGATCAGCACTGGAATGAGAGAAATGATGCAGATACTGTATCTCTAGTAAACCTGCATAAAGAGATGTGAGTAGTGAGGAGAGGGTTGAGGTCATCCAGGAAAGGGCAACAGGAGATGTTGTATGGGAACTTGGGTGGATGGGGAAGTGAAGACAAAGACACAGGGAGGAAAAGTGGTAGAGATGAGAACTGAAGCAGAAAGGATGTAAGAACTACATCAAGAAATAATGTATAAAGAAGCTAAAAAGGCAAGTGACAAGGAACACTAATTGTCTATTTCATTGCCTGAAATAGTGTCTATAGCTGCAATATGACAGTAGATATCAGACCTGTTTCTTAGGCAAATACAGCATGTTCACCATGGAGGAAAAGTGTGAGGGGACCAAATAAGGAGGAAAGAACAAATGGTCAGTTTTCTCAGTGAAAACAGGATACTGCTGGAGACCCACAGGAACCTGGGCTGAGACCTGTACTAACACTGAATTACTCAATGAAAACTTAAAATGAAAAATGAAAACTTATGTGAAGAACTAAAGAAAAAAGCCCTCCTGATACACACCCTTTGATAGAGATTGAGGTGCTGGAGTGTGTCCAGCAAGGGCAAGGGAGCTGGGGAAGGGAATGGAGCACAAGTGTGATGAGAAGGGGCTGAGGGAGCTGGGGGTATTTAGCCTGGAGAAAAGGAGGCACAAGGGAGGATTTTATCACTCTCTACAGCTGCCTGAAAGGGGGTTGTAGACAGGTGGGGGGCAGTCCCTTTTCCCAAATAATAAGTGATAGGTCAAGAGGAAATGTTGCACCAGGGGAGGTTTAGACTGGATATGAGGAAAAATTTCCTTGTGGAAAGGGTTGTCAAGCAGCAGAATAGGCTGTCTTAAGGACATGGCTGAGTCAGCATTCCTGGAAGTATTTAGGTGACTTTAGATGTGGCACTTGGGGACATGGTTTAACAGTGGATTGGCAGTGCTGGGTCAATGGTCAGACTTGATGATCTTATAGGTCTTTTCCAACATAAAAGATTCTGTGATTCTGTTATTCTGTGAGTGTCTGGGCAATAAAATAATAGTCAATATATTCTATATCAATAATGACAATGCATGTAGGAAAAACAAACACGTCTACATGGCCGTGATCACTAAATTAACAATTTCATCTCAGGAAAGACATCTTGGAGAGCCTGGTAAATATGTCAGCCCTGTGTTCAACAGCAACAAACACAATTAAGAATATTAGGAAAATATTGGAGAAAAGATCAGAAACTATTCTGCCTGTGGTGTACAATCACATAATCTCAAAAACAATATGGTTAAACCTAGAAAAATACACCAAAAGACAGAGAGGATGGTCAGCTGCATTGATCAGATTCTGAATGAGGATGTCTTACAGAGTGTAAGGTGTCTGTGTGGACAAGAAATGACTGAGGGTTAACATAGAATGTAATTTCTTCAGGAGACACAGAGAAGGTAAATATGAAATATTATTGGCAATTTATCACAATGCAGAAACAAGTGGTACACAAGATATTACTAGGGAACAAACCAAATGAAAGAGAGCTTTATTTTTCACAGATTAGGTAGCTGAAGTGTGAGACTCATTCACGTCCACAAGTTGTTGCAAATCCTTAAAGATAAGTAAATTCAGTAAAGACAGTAAATTCATGCAAGGCAAATCCTGAAACATTTACTGAATGCAAAATCTGGGTCTATAACAGTAGCAAGTGATGAACCACTGCGTAGTTTATTTGGTTTTCTGGAGACAGAATATTGGCAAAAGCTGTTTTGTTGTTCTGTTTTTTCGTTCCAATATGAATGACTTTTGGATAATCTTTGAGAAAAAACTAGAAGGGCTTTTATCTTTGCAGGGAATACAGAGCAGCTTTAAGGAATCTGAACTGAGTAGGATGCTGTGGGGTAAAAAGCTTGATTCATTTTTTCCTGAAGAGAAGACAGCTTCTTTACCTTTGGCTCTGAGGTAGCTCGGGGAACTTGCTGTACCAGCCTCACATCACTCCATGTCCTACTTTCACCAATCTTCTTTCCTTTCCTGATTTCATTAACATTCTGCTACTTGGGAAAAAAATGTGGTCTAAAATTACACACACACACATACAGGATGATGAAATAAACTCTGGTTCCCTAATTCTAAAACACAACAGTTTTTCCTTCGTGACTGTGGACCAAGCAGATGCAGAATTTGTGAGGTGACCATAATTTATTCCAGACTCATGTAGCAATAGTTTATGTTCTTGAGCCTTTGCAGATGTACAGTCACTAGAGAGCTGTCTGCTGACAGGAGTTTTTACACACATTCCATCTAAATCAACACTCCAAATGCAACACTGAAGGTGCAGTGAGCTTGTGTGGATTTGTAGCACTCCCTGGAGGACTCTGTGTCTAAAAACAAATAAACATTTCACAGTTCTCAGTAAGTGAAGATTTTCATCATTTTTGATGCATGTAATATTGACTGGGGTTCTCATTTCAGTATTATTCAGTATTAATTTCTGTGCTATTCTACAGCTAATAAGTAATTGGAGAATAACTTGCAAGTGAATGGTAAAAGTGAAAATTAATCTTTCTCTATTTAGCTGCTGCTTTTTTCATTATAAACAATGCAGCAAAATAGCATATTCATAAGCAAAATGTTTTTCATACTAATTTAGAACTAATGCAAGATATTGATATTTTATCATCAGAACAAGTAAAAAGAAGGCAACTAAACATTTATTTTATTCTCCCATAGGAAGTCTTGGTGGTACTTCGGTGATTTCTCTGTTACAGTTTCCAGTTCACTTCCACCTCTTGATACATTTCAGGAATATCTTGCTAACAAAATCAACCACCAAAATTTCTCATGCAATCAAAATTTTCTGTTGTATTGTAAAAACAGATGCTAGAGAGAGTTTCTTCTGCATAGAGCCCCCATTTTAGTTTCTTTACTTATCTCAACTGTTTCTAGTGCTAATGCATCTGTGTGCCAATAAGGCTTTTTAAGTCCCCAGAGCCCTTGGTCATCATTCCAGGACTGTCTTTACTGTCTTTAAATTAGAACAGCTGAGACAATTTTGGTGTGACTCCCCACAGGGACTTCTTGATACAAGACCCAGTCCAAGCTCCAACCCCAAATTATGAACACGTGTTCACAGTGCACCCTTACAGAATCAAAGTTACACATTTGAGCCAAAAACAGGGACCAAAGTTGTAATGTGATTATGCATCCCAAAATACTTATGTGGTGACTGTCAGGGACTAACAGGATCTTTTCCAGCATCTTACTGTTGTGTTTCATTTAAAAAGAAGTCTAGTATTTTGGAATTGGTGCTGAAAGTAAATACCCAAAGACTAAGGCTTTTTTTTTTTTTTAAACCAAGTATTTTGCCTTAAAATGCAGATCCTCAGTAGTTGCTCCTAAAAACGTCTTGGAAGCTGGAGGGGAACTTTCTGCTCTTTAGCAATGTCAAAAGAAAAGTTTGTATATATTTGTAAAAAAGGAAGTTAATAGCAGGGAATGTTGTGCCATCTATGTCAAGCTAGACCATTGAAGCCCATATTTCACCACTACAGTTTATAATTTATTTCAGAGGAGAGTCCTTTCTCATTTATTCCAGCATGCACAGATGCCAGAAAAATATTTGAGATATACTCATAACTTTTCTTTTAAACCAAAAAACCCTATGGCCTCAGCCCACAGGAATTGCTTCAATTTAACACTGGAACTTAGGCATAGGAGCCTGATTGTAACCAGGGAAGTTACATCAGGTGAAGCAGAAACAAGACAGTAAGGAATTCCTGATTGCTGGAAAGTTTACTGGACACCTGCCTGTTACTTTTTTTACTACACTGTGGAACTTAGGAATTAATGGAGTAAGAACAAAACAAAGGTCTTTTATTTGCAATTCATGTGAATCAATTTTTAGTGGAAAGGAAAAAATGGAGTGGAGTTTGGGGTTTCTAGCAGTCTTGGTTCTCTGCTCCTCTGCCTGTCCTGCCTGTGAGAATTTGGAGGTGCAGCTCACCTCCTTTAAAATGGCCCCACATAGGGGCAGCCAGGTTGGACCTCAGCAAAGGGGTGTTTCATATATGAGCTGTCAGCTGCAAAGCAAATTTTTATTACACTCTTTGTTTCTCTAAGCCCTGGTTTCATGCATAGAGTGGTCAATTAAAAAATCCAACCAAAACAAAATCCTCATGGTTTTCCCAGTCTCTCCACGGTCAATATATCCACATTTTAAGCAAAAGCTTCTTTTATCACCTCAGCTAGCTTGCTTACATATAATAGGTACTGCTGAGTGGTACATCTGGTTAATGATTATCTTTTACATGTTGATATTAGTACCTGAAGTGGGAACAGCTCATTTCCTGAATATGATTACCATTCTGAAATCTTATGCACAGGGGAAAAAAACCAATTCTATAAATTAAACAAGAAGTTCTGAGAACTTATATCCCCCAGTTCACATCCAGATACTAATGCATCTCATTTACTTTGTTGTTATTCCCTTGAGTTATCTGTGTCATGCAGACCAGTCTTGCATGTCATGTTAACTATCCCCTGAAAAAAGCTAGAAGTGTACTTGTAACAGTGCCCTAAGCGAGCATACAAGGTAGGTAGAAGAACATAAAAAATTCATCACTGTTACATTTCAAGTTGCTGGGATATTTTCATTCCAATAGGACAGAACCCATGTTAGCTAAAGATGGAGCTATAATTAAACTGATATGGCATTCACAATTGCCTCGAAACCTGCTGTAGTTGTCATATGTTTCTTTTCCCCATCTTTAAACTATATGGAAATCAATTATCTCAACAAACCAGCTGTAAGGACTGTATGCCAACCACTTACACTTGAAGTGAATAAATTATTTGAAATTCATTATTGATGTGAACAACTCTCCAAGATTTAAAGCACCAGTCCATTTTCTGTGCAGAGATTCACATGGAATTTTAACAAGTTCAGCACTATCCTCCGTCACAAATTCGTACAGCAAACTGTTATGCAAATAGCTCGAGTCCAGGGATTGGCGAGCCGTGCACAGAAAATTATGCTTCAGATGACAAAGTGCCCGTGAGTTAATGGTTCTTTACATTTAGTGACAAATTTGTTCCTGATTTACCCCAGAGTGACAGACACAGGGTAAAAGGGGGACATCGGAGACTGAAAATACCATTTGTGTGTCAAGGATGTTAGCAACCCGGAGTGGTGATAGGCACTGGTGTCTACAGGATATGAAATTGAGTTGATGTGATGTCATTTTGGCTCTACTGTAACCTGGTTATCTCTTGCCAAGACTTCATGTATGATTAGTCAGCTCGGAGAGGACAGCAAGCCTTATCAGGCACACTTCCTGACATTCCTGTCAACTTAAGAAATGTGGTTAAGGAATTTAAGATGAGGTGTCACATCTTCATATCAAATCCCATTGAGTCACCACCTACAAGTTTGAAGACTCCTTCTAAAAATATTAATGAAAAGGAAAAAGGAAGTTTGGGACGGATTTGACCTTGTAGTGCACTTTTCATGCTACATCTCTGTAAGTTAGTGTCTTTATTATGCATATATTTTCTTTGTACACAGAGAAAATAATTGCTGTACAGGCTGTGGAAAAATAATATCAATTAATACTAATGCAAAAGCATGCTCTGAGTTACCTGACTTCTAGTCTGTAGAATAAGGCAACCTTTTATGTGCCTGAGCAATTTTAAAAGAAGCTCCTTCTGTAAAAAGCTTGCCATCCCATATATTTAACAAGGACTATATTTGGAATGGTTAATAGACAGATGAAAATACTAAGCATAACAATATTTTTTTCATCTCTTCAAAGGAAAATTTTGTACAATGTAATGGTCGTACTGTATACAGACTCTTTCAAGTTCCTTTTCAAAAGCAAGTTAGCAGCATGCTATTTTCATGCCATTACATTTGTCCAACTGCACAATTTGTGTTAATAAAGGCAGCTGCATTCACTTCCTTGCAGTGGGGCTCAAAGTTAAAATTCATTGCTAAGTCAAAAAGATTCCTGATATTCTGCAGACCAGAAAAATGCATAAACAAGGCACAGTAAAGGGTCTGTCTATAGACCACTATCTGGAAGACTGAACATGCAAAAGTACCCAGGTTTTCAGCCACTGCCAAGGAATTCTTCCAAGAATTTCAGGGCCTGGTAAGGTCCCAGGAGTCTTCTCAGGCAGCACACAACTGCTTCACAACCCTTGAAGAGAAGCTTACAGTCCCAAATCCTGACACAAGTCACACATTCATTCAGTAACAACATTTCTGATTAATAATTATAAATATATCTGTACTGAGTAAGCAATCCAGGGAACACTGACTCTACATGGAACACACAGTGATGTCTCCTTCATTCAGAGATGACCCTGGAGTTGCAATGCAGGCCCAGAATGGTGTAGAGAGAGTAAGCACAGCTGAGAACAGATACAGAAGACTGTAACTGGCTGCAAGAGCCCTGTAAAGAGGAGCATAAAGCTATAATTACACTATAACTTCTGTTTTTTCTGTTAATGAGGAGAGCAGCAATAAACTTTTTGCACCTTGCCTTATTTTTTGGTTGATTCCATCTTTCACCAAAAATGTAACTATTTGGCTGGATAGTCCTACAAGGGCCTTTTTGCTTTTCCAAAACCAGTTTGCAGCATTTGAGAATGTGTGACCTGAAATCTTGCTTCCAAATTTAAATGCACAACATGATAAAACACAGGCAGGAAGAACCAGTGGAAACACTTTGAACAGAGCAAATGACTTAGACCTTTAACTCTGTCTCTTTTCTCATGACAATGAAATGGTGAAACAGGAGCATCGGTGACCTGCAGGTTCAGCCAGCCAAGCCCATGGAGCCCAGAAATGTCCTCTGCTTGCCTTGATGACCTGTCCAACAGCCAGAACAGCTTCTCTTCAGTAAACAAATGGTAAGTCATGAATCTTTTTGTGCACAAGGATAAGCAACCTGCCCTTTACCAAACTTTCATGGCTATTTCAGAGTAGACAGGGATAAACATAAAACAATGGGAGCTTTAACACCTCAATGATTTTGAGCTGAGTTATGGAAACATTTGCTAATTCAGAGAGAAAACATTTACTGCTGATGTACAGCCTTCAACCTGAAACTCTGTAAAACTTTATTGACTACAGAGTTTAGGAATCATCTTCTGAAAGTCTCCTGTGGAACAATAATTTAATTGTGTAGATCTCTCAGTCCATAAGCAAGCATGAGAAGAGAACAATTAATGTATTCTTTAGAATAGAATATAATTTCCAAATTCTTCAATCTAAATGCATCCAAGAATACCTCTGGATCTCTCCTGCTTGCATCTGACAGGTGAGTTGATTTTGATTGAAACATTCTGATTTTTCTGGAGATAAACAACAACTTTTTAAGACGCTAGATATTTTTGTGTTAATATTATCCTTAACAGGGATACTCAACTGTAACCTACCTCTTTGTCAACTACAACATGAAAATTTTCACCAGAAAAATGGGTAAGCACAAGGCCACTGTCAATGCCTTCCAGTCCCAGGCCCAAAGCAAGACTGAGAAAAAAAAGAGTTTTCACACTTCTCTTACCAGTAGTACTCTAAGCATGCTTACACCACCTGTAGTTGTCAAGGTACACTGTTCCACACAGGTCTCAAAACCAGACACCAGTCTAAAATAACCCACTGGTATGAGCACACATCACCGAGCTATATGTGTGCTGTGTGCACATAACTCCCTGGCCTTCATTCTAATTAAGTAATTAAATCAACAGATGCTTGGCTGGCAAATGATGATGATCTCTCTTTCTGAAATTGTCCCAAAGAAGAAGAAAGAAAGACTTTTGGGAGAGACAGAAGTTTCTCCTGTAGATGTTTCTGTGATAGAAGCAAGCAAAAAATCACATTACAGGACAGTGATTAAGACATGGAAGGTGATGAATGTGAGAGAAGAAAGTTTATTGCAGTGGAACTTCGGTCCAGGTTAAGATTTAGTTCTCCTAAATGTTAGAGCCTACACATCAGGTGTTTGGACTGTGCATTGCTCACACTGCCTCCATGGCCAAGCAGGAGAGACAGGCAACCCCAAAGGGCAAAACCCCTCCTGGAGTGAGAATTTTCCTAGACCAGAGGAAGGGATTTCCTCCCAGTCCTGACCATGGAGCATGTTGTAAGGAGCCAGAACAAACTATTACCCTATATTTCAAGGGCAATTTTTGTATATGGACATCTGGCTTGGGCTTATCTCTTACTCTTAAGGTAGGAACACTCCTAAGAATGGAAATGATACTTCTTAATATTTGCATTTTAAAAAGTACATTGATGGGATAAAGTAGCTGATGATCAGAGCATAGTGCAAGGCCAGTCTGTGGCACTCAGCTCTGCAGGACACAACATTAAGAGCTTATATTGACTCCAGTCTTATTCTTATTGAGGCCACTGGAAGTTTTACTACCAATGCCAAGGAAAAGAAGCTCAGGACCAGATCACAGCAGCCATCAAGTCCTTGCCAGTGTCTGCATGGAAGAGACACTTGCCTTCTAATCTTGCTCTTTTTATAAAATTTATTTTCCTTTATCTGGGAAGGAAAGGAATGTCCTATTTATGGGACATTTTTATTTCTATTTTACCCCCAAATTTTTCTGAAATAGCTTCTTCCTCTACCATTAGCCTCAGCAATTGCTTATGCACTTCTCTGTGTCTTCAGATAACGTTGAAATTCCAACAAACAAAGAAACCAACCAACCAACCAACCAACCAACCAACCAACCAACCAACCAACCACAGAAATAACAAATAAATGAATAAGACAAGCTGACTTTATGTGTAACTGCAATAGGTCCACTGAGCTCAGTTGCAGTCAATGGGAAGTGTCATGATAGAAAAGAGTCCCTGCTCCAACTGCAATTTTTTGCTGATGGTCAGGGACAAAGAAAATAATTTTACTTTCTTTCCAACACACTTGCTCTTCACAGTAATGAGTCAAATATGAACATTGACATTGCATTTCACTGAGGTGAGATTAGAAGATGCCAGAAGAGGGGCCCTTCTACATGAGACATATGAAAAAACAACCAAGACAGAGGAAATATGGTAACAAATGGAAAATTTATGGGGATAGAGAGGAAGAAATTGAAATTTATTGCTAAAATATGTACATAGCATCTATTCAGGCAGGGATACATATTGGAATATGACCTTCTAAATATGCAGCTTTTCCTTACCAGAATTATTTTGATTGTCAATTATCCCTTTTGAAAATGGGTGGGAGTGCCACACTTCTTTGCCTAAGGAGAGAAATAAGTTATTATACATTATATGGTCAGAAGCTGCCCTGGAAATCCCTGTAATTAAATGGAGAGCTTGCTTTGTAGACTCCAAAAGCTTTGTCTTTCTGGCTCCTGCACTTTTCTCTGGCAAAGGCTAGCCAGAGCTCTGGCAAAAGGACATTTGCTTTTCCACAGATGGGAAAAGAAAGAACCTCAGGGTCATGGCCAGACCTTATTACGCTGTTATCCATTCCCAGCTCCCGATTTCCTTGCACAAGGTCTTTCAAGGGTGTTTACACCCAACCCATCCCCTCTGGGAATGTCGTCCTTGTGTGTGTACCCTGTAAAACACACCAGTTCTTCCTTAACACAGTCTGGTTCTGCTGTTTTTGCTGGGCCTTTGACAACGTGTCATCTCCCAAATGTCACTGCATTATCCTTTTGCTGTGTTTGGGGTGCCAGTGTCAACTGCAGGCGCCTCTGGAAGGATGTGCCTTTGATGGGCAAGGACAGGATAACTGACAGCAGGCCAGCCTTCTGTCAGAGCTCGGGTGGATCACTGCGTGGTGAGGCTGCTCTGCTCAGTGCCACCTGTCCCCTGTCCCTGCCATGCTGGGGCATTTCAGCCTTGTCAGGGACAGATTACAACTGCTCTTGGTGCTCTAGGAGCAGCAGCAAACCTACTGCTCATCAGTGAGAGACAAGTCCCTGTTTAGGCCACTAAAAAAAAAAAAATTGAATTCTATCTGTCTCCCTGACTATCTGTATATTTACACGTACATGCACATCCTCAGCTAGTTGATTCTTTGGTAAAAAAATGTAAACTTTGAATAATTAATATGTAAGGCCTGATTCTTTGGTCTTTATTTTTTCTGTCTAAGAAGTAAATGGGAGTTTTCCTACATACCAGCCCTACAGATTAAGCCCAGTTATCAGCAGCTCTGATTTGGATACATGCAAAGTTTTAACATGTTCTAGCTTGTCAGTCTTACACTTAACATTCTGCTTTAAAACTGAAGATATGGTTGAGGGTAATTAAGAAAATATTTAAATAGGAGGATAATTATTCAAGTAATTTGTTTTTTAAAATTAGCAATATGCTCTTATCTGTTGGCCTAAAAACTTATGTGAAATTTTTGTACTATTCAGAGAAGTCATTCTATCACAGTCTTAAGTGAAAGGGTTCATTTGCATTCACTGATCATCTCATTACATTTTGCCTGTAGTCCTTCCTGTAATTTCAGCTGGATATGCTATTCTTCTCTCTTAACACCGTGGGCAGCAGGGCACAGTATTACAAAGGTGGTGCTTCTCAGCTGCATCTGACAGCCAGTGAAACAGTGTTCCATTTCTGAATATGTGAACCAACGACTAAAAATCTCAGGGTTCCTCATTTCGTGCTTTTTACACATTGTCTTCAATCTATTTTTAGAAGTTGTGAGGTTTTTGAGGCATCTCAGCTTTAGGTTTTAATACATACGTGTGTCCATTATCAATGAGAAGGTTCCTTCTAACACTGGCTTTGTTTTTTTCTTTCCTTTAGGAAGAAAAAACTCTGTTTTGTGAAACTTCTTATGGAAACAAATTTATTTATTGAAAAAAATGTCAGGAATCTTCACTCAAGATAGCAGTGAAGGCAACAGTGAAATATATCCACTTCTGTAAAACACTTGCTATCTTCTCAATCAGGAAAGTTCTGTTGGTTTGGAAAGGATGCCAGCCTTTCCCCATCCCAGGGACTTCCACAGATGGAAATTCCCCAGATGGAATTTTTTATTCTGTTACAGAGTGAAACTGATGGCTACAACTGTGGTTAATTTGCAATGACGAGTGCAATTCTGGTTTTGCACTTTTCTTTATTCTTTCTTCCTTTCTACCCTTGGATATCGTCTGCTCATGTTGTCTCCCACCACTTCTCAGCTTTATTTGCTGTCTCCTTCATTTTCCCAGTTTTCTGCTGACTTTCCATTGCATGCTTCTTATCCATAGACCCATCTCTCAAAGACAGTTTCCAACTCTAAGTTTGTGTTATTACTGCATGACAAAATTTTGTCTATTAAACTATGCCATCAATTTCTGCTTTAACTCATCCCTGCTGATCCAATCTTGAGATGTTTATGACTTCCTTAATCTCACAGAAGTGTTCTCAATAAACTCTTTGCTGAGCTTTTCTCATCATGACCTTCATGTATCCTTGGAGAGACTGAGACATCCTCCCCACCACAAAGTCATGTTTCTCTTTGTTTTTCTAGTTCTCTCCTTGTGTCTCTTTTTTACACAATCTTTTTCCTTAAACCAAATGTGTAATAATTAAGAGGCAACAGCTCAGAAATTTATCTCTGCTAGGTACCATCCTACCTTATGTTCATCCACGTAACCCTGTAGCTTAGCCTGCCTCCAACAAAACCCCCTTGTATTTCCTTAAACATTTTTGATCTCTTCCACACTATCTGTGCCACAATTTTCTCTGACACTGAGACTTGTAACTGAGGACAGTCCTTGACTTTCCAAACACACATACAGCCTGCATTACACTTCTGCCATATCTGTCTCCAGAATATGTGTAAAATCTCTCTATTTCTGACAAAATCTCACATCTGAGGGAGCTGGGCCTGTTCACCCTCAAGCAGAGATGGCTCAGAGGGGATCTCATCAAAGACTATCAGTATCTGAAGCAGGGGTGTCAAGAGGAGCCAGGCTCTTCTCAGTGGGGCCAAGCAATAGGAAAAAAGGCAATGGGCAGAAACTGATGCACAGGAAGTTCCATCTGAATATGAGGAAAAATTTCTTTACTGTGTGGGTTACTGGACACTGGAGCAGATAGTGCAGAGAGGCTGTGGAGTCTGTCTCACTGGAGGTATTCAAGAGCTGTCTGGACACAGTCCTGTGCAATGGGCTCTAGGATGACCCTGCTTGAGCAGGGAGGCTGGACTGGATGACCCCACTGGTGGTTCCTTGCAGCCTCAATCATCTGGTGATTCTGTGATCAAAAACTCTGAACCATCACCTGCTTTGACACCCACTGCACCCACTCTCCTCCTCTTTGGCTCCCCTGATATTCAAATCCTGGCTTCTGCACACAAAGCCACTTCTCATACTTTGGAGTCTTTGTCTTAAATCTCTTCACCAAAGTCCTCCTCCCCCATATCAAATTCCAGTTGTTCCAGAGCCCAACCAAAGCCTTCTTAATTCTCCATCCTAATGTTTTTGCATTGCTCACACTGTACCCTATTGACTGCTCACTGCCACTGTCTTCTCTCTATTTAATATTGCCTCTGAGCAGGCAGTGGGTGCTTGAAATGCTGTTGAGAGTCATTACCGACTTCTGCTTTGAGCACAAAAGCAAATAATGATTCATGGCATGGTTATTTGATACATAGGAACAGTCTATTTACATACTGATAGATGGCTAATTTGTTTCATACTTACTGGTAATAGTTCTGCTTTGCCTTTTCACGTCTCTTTCTCCATTTCACCTGATCAAAGCATCTCTGATTTGTGACAGGGTCTCTGGAGACCTGTGACTTCAGAGAGCATTCTGTAAATTTTAAGCAACTTTGTAATACCGTATTATTAGGTAATAAAACCACAAGTTTGAGTCATAATTTTTAATGCACTTAGTATCTTCCTACATTTTTCACCCTTTCCCAAAATTCTTCCATAGTATTTTGCCTTAAATAACTACTTCTCTGTTGGAAATAATTATTAAAAAACCCATTGTGAACAGACTAAAAATGTTTGTAGGTATATTTATTAAAGGTATATACTATAGCCTAATTATTACAGGAATTACTACTCTGATTTTTGTGTAGTAATTATTAATAGCATAAATATGTATTTGGTCAAATTTTTTCCATGCACAGAGTGCAGTTCATTAAAAAGCTTATAGAAAACCTTTTCACTGACATAAAATTTAACAAACACTAGAGAGAAACTCTAGTTCACTTCACTGTTCAAAGCAACTGCATGGTGTTTAACTCTCATTTAATGCTGTTTAGAGATATTGATTGAGCCTGGCCTTACTGTTTGACTGGGGCATCTCTGAAGGCAACGTTTGCTCGATGTGTTGAACCCACAGCTTTGACATGGAACATGTTTGGTGGTTGCCCCACCAATTTAAGTCATTTGGAAGGAGTCAGTATGAGCAATGAAGTAGGTAGTGGGAAAGACAATCTCTGGGCCTAACAGTTTATCACTGCTAGATAATTTTTCAGGATTCAAACAGTCTGTCACAATCCAGCTAGGAAGAGACTTGCTTTTACAGCACCATCCATAAGAGAGTATTGCTGTGTCGATGGTGAAATGCACACACAGATGATTAAGGACTGATATCTATGAATAGGGGAAGATATCATCTGCTGAGGTATTGGTAATGATGAGCTCTGTGATAATCTGACAGACTCGACATATCTGTGGCAGCTTCCTGGAAGTGAAATGCAGTGTGGATGTGGTGGCTGTACAGAGATCTGAGATAGCCTGTGATTCAAGAGGGGAGGGTCTCTGCCTCACAGGCATGGCTGTGTAGGAAGCCAAAAATGTGCTTCCCAGAGCAATGCTGGGGGCAGGGGACTTTCTGTATGGAATTTGGTGGCTTCCTGCTGCTAGCTGTCTTACTACCCAGGTTTTAGGGAGCCCATTGGACTTTCAAGTTCTCTTATTGTTATTTAGACACAACTAACAGAAACATTTCCTCCTTTTTCCCCTTCCCATTCACCACATATCTGACTGAAGAACAGTACAATGTGCTCATACACATTCATCCTAAAAGAGATATTTTGTAAAATACACAAAAATGTTTTGCTCTAGAACATGGTGGAACAGCTTAAAAATTTCTTCTGGTAAATGATGCAAAATATTCTGGAGTTTATTATGTTTTCAGTCTCTTGTGTTTTACTAATGATATAGAAAAAAGCGACCTTCATGCCTTTCCAAAAGAGATTTCCACAGAGGGTCCCATAAAAAGTTGCTTAAAACTTATGGTATTTCACGATACGGAAAACACTGGCTTCATCAGCTGCATGAACCAAATCCACCTCCAATATTTTAAACATATCTGAACAATTCCTTGGCTTGCTTTAGCTCAACATTCATATTGTCAGGAATTAAGGTATGAAAAAGTTTAAAGAGTAAATCACAAAATAAACAGCCAGTTAAGTACCATCACCAAATTATTGTTTCAGCTTTCACATAACAGGTGCCCTGCCACTCACTGATGCACTGCTTACTCCTGCCTGGACAACTCTTCACAGCCACTTCCAGCAGGAGAAGGAGCAGAAGATTCTTGAGAAAACAGAAGCACAGATGAATGTTGAATATTGCAACATAAACTTAGGTCTTGGGGTTGGTTTTTTTTGCCAATTGCTTTCTTTCTGTAAGATGGGTATCTCCATTCTGAACTGTTTGTGTCTATCATTCTTCAAAGCAAATCCCAATTTCTCTGTAGGCTCACTGCCTGACTGCCGCCCACCTCATGGCACACCTTGGTAGCCCGACACTCCTTGGATACATTGCACCATTGTCATTGGCATCCAAAACTCCTGCTCTAATCCCCTTTTCTCCATACCTCACTTTCCTCAGGCCCCTGTGTCTTCTGCCTTCTGCTACACAGCATGTGTGGACTTGCTGCCCTGCACACATCTTGCACTGCACTCTGCTCCCCACACCATCCCAGCCTTTGGACAGCTGCTCTTGGTTTCTCTAGTTCCTGCCTGCTTGTTTCTCAGTCCTCTTCCTGGGGCTCCACGATCACCCCATCATCCATCCCTCCATCCCTCCATCCCTCCACGCCTCCATGCCTCCATCCCTCCCATACCGGTGTCCTGCTCTCCCTGCCACCCTGCAGAATGCCATGGGTGTCCTTATTTGCAGCTGCAGTTTCCTCCACAGAGCCTTCCTCCCCTGTGTGCCACCCAGCCCCCAGCTCCCCTTGGTGTTTGGCACTCAGCTGCAGCTCGGGTTTCTGCATATTTCCCATCAGGGAATTAAGCTCTTCAGAGGCAACACATGCCAAATTTTTTTCTCACTAACAGAGTGCTCTCTCTCTATGTTTGATCCTCATCAGATAGGACTATAAATACCTGAAATACTGGACAAACTTGTGTGACCATTTTTGGATTACATAGCCTACAGGATTAGACTTCTTGCAAGATTTCCAGAACTTCCTGGTTGGCTGAGTGTAAATATTTTAAAAATAACATCTTAAAGAATTTCAGTGTTTCTGTTTCCTCTATTGGTCAAAAACAGGAAATGCAGAAGCATGTGAATCTAAGATTTTAGTAAACTTCAGAAAAATAGGTTCAGAGAGAAAGCACTTTAAAAAATAGAGGACCGGATTAGAAGGCAGTTTCTATTTTCACCTAAACCAATCCATCTGCTTTAACCATCCTTCAAAAACAACACTGACCAGAGTATTTTGCATATTTGTAATCTCTGACGGAGATAATAAGCAGAGAGCAGGCTGGTTCCAAAATAGGCTCGTGCTCCTTGTGTAACCTGGTGAGTGAACATCCTGACATGCAATTATTTGTTTTTTCTCTCCTTACTAGTGCAAAACATTTGAGTAGCCAGGTTTTAATTTATTTCCATTTACATTGTTACCTAAGGACATTTCTTATCGGAGAAAAGCATTACTGCTCGAAAGAGCATTTTCCCCCTTTTAATAGCTGCCTGTCCAGTGCTAGTTACCTTATTGCATATATAAAGTTAGGGCTGTTTCTTCTCATGTGTATCACTGATCAGCACTGAGTTTCATCTGCCATTTTATTGCCACTTCCACAGCTCTAAAAAATGAGCACCTAACCTTTACCTTATCATTTATTCCTCTGAAAATGTATTCTGCAAGTCTACCAGTTAACTCTTTCCCCTCACATAATATCATACTACAGGCTCAAGTAGAGCACCACCATGGAAGACATTTACTTGCAATATTTTATCCTGTTTTTCCAATTAGCCTATTGGACTTTAATTTTTTTAAGCTTTAGAATTATGTTTTCCTCTTTTTATTCTCACTTTGAAATTTTAAGGCTTACATTTCAAAGAACTTGAACCCTCCTGTCCTGCTGCCTTTTCTGACATAGTATCCAGCCTTGCTAAGTTGTAACGTGGACACTGTAAAACAAGGACAAAAGAGAAGCTCTGCAACTTGTACATCCATTCTTGGTTGTGGTTATTATTTCAAATTCTTCAAACCAGAGAACATTTAATATCTGACACTATTTCTGCTAATTTTCTGAGGCCTGGTTCAGAAATTAAATATTGTCTACCACCTGCTACAGAAAAAGGACATTATCAAGGATGTGTACAAAGCTCAGCTAAAGGTTTAATGGAGTTTGAATGGGCCAATGTTCCCTTGGCACTTTTCCTGAAGGTGTTTTGGCACAAGTTGTTGCTTGGTATCAGCTGAAGTCGATTAGTACAGAAAGGGTTAATCAGTACAAACAGAGGGCATTGCTTTTCAGATGTGCTTTCTCACCTTAGAACAGCTGTCAAGTCAGTGACTTCTGAGCCAGAGGTGACACCTCTGTGTTTTAACAGCTTTTATGGACTGCTTTGAATCAATGTGAGCATCCACAATATGCTGTACAAATGAGTAAGAGCAGTTTATGAATTGAGAAGAGAAAGAGTATTCTTTCACCTTCTTGTACTCCCATTTGTCTATTTCATGTATTCCCCTTAGCTGTTGCACTATTAAAATCCTTGAAAATGCTCCATACCATTTGTGATTTTAAACATTTCCATCACATCCCACTTAGTTATCTCCTAGAATGAGAAATTCCTGGTTCCTCCAGCACCAGTGTTAAATCACCCTTCCCTTCCCTTCCCTTCCCTTCCCTTCCCTTCCCTTCCCTTCCCTTCCCTTCCCTTCCCTTCCCTTCCCTTCCCTTCCCTTCCCTTCCCTTCCCTTCCCTTCCCTTCCCTTCCCTTCCCTTCCCTTCCCTTCCCTTCCCTTCCCTTCCCTTCCCTTCCCTTCCCTTCCCTTCCCTTCCCTTCCCTTCCCTTCCCTTCCCTTCCCTTCCCTTCCCTTCCCTTCCCTTCCCTTCCCTTCCCTTCCCTTCCCTTCCCTTCCCTTCCCTTCCCTTCCCTTCCCTTCCCTTCCCTTCCCTTCCCTTCCCTTCCCTTCCCTTCCCTTCCCAAGAACTCCTCCTGAAGTCCTCATATGTACTTTTCTTTACATTCCCGAGAAACTCAGAATAACAATACACTTTGATACCTTGGCACTCACTGCTTTTCTAAATAATTTACAAACATGCAATACCTTACAAATAAGTTTCTGTGAGATTTCATTGGAAATATTATTCTGTTGAAAAAAATTTACGAATCATTCAAAGACTGTTTCCTAACCTTTAATCATAAGAGGGTAAAACTTTTTTCCTACCACTTCTTTCACTTTAATTCCTTATGAGCCTCTGTGGAGTGATGCTGTTGAAAATGAAAACCAAAAACTTATCAGTTGACCTCCTCTGTGCACATTTTCCATGGCTTCTCCAAAGGACTCCAGCAGATTTGCAAAGGATGGCTTCCTGACCACATCCAATTCTGACCCCGGGCCAGGGGAGGCTGAAGTGGTGCAGGCAAAAGCAGAACCAGACTGTGGAAAACACAACAGAAGATATTTGTTGCGGAGTTGAAGTAAGAATGTGCTGATATTTCAGAGGGGAAAATATGTGTCAGTGCTAGTGCTGCTGTTTGAAAACTTCATTAATTGGACCATGTTGAAGAGATGTGTCCTCACTGAGAGACAATAGCACTGAACAGCACTTGATAGTCAACAAAAAATTTACATGGAAATGCAATTTTATTAAATTATCAGGCTTAAATTCTTATCAACTTGTTAATCACCAAAAAATAGAGTGGTCAAAAATGCACAATATCGAAGTAATTGATAAAATGTCTTTAAAAGAACCTCCGAGAGCTTTAACAAACTTCTTACATGTAGATGTTCTCTGGGCATGGTATAAACATCTGAATGTGAATTCAAAGGCTAACATCTTTATAAATATTAAAAGCATCAACAGAGTTTTGAATGAAATGTGTTTTCAACCACTAGGCAAGGTTTTTTTGAAAAATGTATAATTCTTACATAACTGATAGCAGCAGCTAATATTTGTCTCATTATTATTGTCATTTAATTATAGTGCAATTCTCTCCAATATTTTTTCAATGTAATTTAACAAGTTATATGTCATCTGATAGTATTACAAAATGTGCCATTACATAAGCAATTGACAGCTATGCTGTTTTAAAAACATTGGCTTCCCAACAGCATAAATTATACAGGTGTAAAAGAAAGTCCTAATGCAAAATGCATCTTTGCTAAATCACTGCAAAAAGAAATTAAGGAGAAGGAGTACTTCAGACACAGCTGCATATAACAGTATTTGTTTAATGGGTCAGGGAGACTGGGAAGTCTGAATTTTATTTGTACAAAATGTTAAGACCCCTTGAAGGGTCATCATCTCAACTCATCTTCCAGTAATGCCTACTTACAAATGTCTTCTAGAGTTCCTTGTGTGTCACCTATCACCCTGCTAAAGAAACAAACGCTGATAGTGATGCTACTATGTGATGCTGAACTGTCTAAAAGTTTTGTGTCCATGGTCCAAGCTCCAGCCAGGGAAAAAGTTTCTAGTGACTTTAAAGGACCGTAGATCAAGACTTACAAATCAGAGAATACGTAAGAAACCATGTTCAGAAACATGAGTGTTTCTGAGCTAGCCAGAGAGACAAGTCAAAATTCAATCCTTACTTCTCAAACCAGCTGCACACTTACCCTGAGGCTGTGAAGAAGGAGCTTTGCTGACAAGGGTTTCATCCTGTGTCGGGACTAAAATACAGACATTTTAAAATTTCTTGAAAAGAACTATTTGAAAAACACTCAAGGTCATTTATAAAACCCCATTTTGAAGTCAATGTTTGAATCTGTGCTGTAATAAATAATCAGTTTTTTTCGAGAAAATATAATACAAAAGCAAAAAACATTTTCAAGAGAAAAATGAACCCCCAACAACGTTTAAATGGATTATCTTGACATTTTTCCTTTCTTTCTTTCAAAAGAAAATTCAGGTGAAATCAAGTTGACTGTTTGCTGTGTAATTTGGTTTTAGCAGAACCATGACTTCTCAAGGAGCTAGTTCCTTACAAACCCTTTTCACCAATTTTTGGCTTCTCTCTTGGCTCATTGATGTCCCTCTGTCCCAGACCACTCTGGATGACAGCAGCCTTCCAGGTGAGGGCTGGTGCTCCATGCCTGCCAAGCTCACAGTGATTCTGAGGCTCTGCTTTCTCATCAGCATTTGCACCTTTGGGCCATCACCAAAACTTGCACTCAGAACACCCACTTCTCCTAAAAGAAGAGAGCAGGACTTCACAGTAAAAGAGAAGAGAGCAACGCTTCACAGCAAAAATAGCCATCTTCAAAAGCAAGACACAAGGAAAAATGCCATCCTCATCTTAACAAAAAGCCTGGAGCTTCTTGCATCCTTAAGATGTTTAAGAACATTATGTAGAACTTCATGTTCCTGTGGCTCGCAGGAAAAGGCAGAAGCGTCACACTCACACTGCCACTAAAAATAACTGACACATGTAAAAATAAACAAAGCACCACTTTGCCTGGTATCTTTTAGCAATGAGAATACTTGTACAGTAGGTGGTAAGCTGAAACATGCCATATTTGACATGAGAAGGCAACTTCATGGGGACTGATGGAATAAAGCTATGCAATCATGTCTCTAGGGTCTAATTTGACTGTAAGATTTAAATAACAACCCTATATCCCACTTGAACTTGTATGTTCTCTGCTCAGTGGCAAGGCAGCAGAAATTTCAAAATTTGGAAAGGATATGCAAAAGCTGCAAGCTCACTTTATACTCTGGAAGAGTCTAAAAATATGGGGCCAGTGTAATCAGCATTTGTTCCTTTAATATTGGTCAGGAAATGAACTTTTGAACACTCATATTTCTGTCAGTACTGTGAGTGTTCTTTATTTTTTTCACATTAAGGGCTAAACAAAAATTGCTAAAAGTATTCTATGAGTCAGCTCACTAGCCATAAGTGGTAAAATAGTTCCACACACACAGTTGAAGCAGGCATATATCAGGTACAGACCAGTTAATTCTGAAAGTCCTGAGAAGCTTAAAAAAAGCATAGAGTGCTGCAATCACTTTTGGAGTTTATCTCCCTGACTGAATACAGCGAAGTTGTACTCATAGTTGAGGGGACTGGGTTCATAGTTTTTAACTAACAGGTTACTGGGGAGTAGGAGAACAATAAAATTAGGCAAATGGAGTAGCTGAAAAAAAATTTCAAATAAGAAGAAACATTTGCAAGTGTAAGCTTATCCAAGGAGTGCTGTCTGTTCTGCCCTTTGGCCAGCCTTCTGCAGACATTCATATGGAAACTCTGTTAATGCTCAGTGAGATAAGAGCACATAGTCAAACTTATATTTGAATTGGGATCATTTATGTGGGATTTTCAAGTCAGAATAAGAAACAAGGTGATTTGAGACCTCAGGGTTAGTCCTGATTTTTTTGTCATCTATTTCATAGTGTCTTTCTTTTTGCCTGCTGTAAAAAAATGAATGTACACATGAATAGATGTTCAGCAAATTATATTCCTGCCCTGCTTTGCATAGTCCTAAAAAATTGCTTGAAGTAAGCATCAACTTGAAAATATTTTTCAAGTTTATTCAACTTCAATTTTTATTCAGTTTCCTTAGAAAGACATCCCATGTGAATTCTAGGCTCCCTTTCCTTCACATTCAGATCCCCCAGTACTCCTATATATCTCTTCTGAAGTTATCTGGATCCATTTGATATTGTTTATGAAGGATGAAGAAAAAAACACCTCTTCATCTCAATGCAAAACACTAACACCCATCATCAAAGCTGCTACGGGCCAAATGAAAATCTGGTTATGAAATACAAAAATGGGTAATGAGCTAAGCAGGCTGAATTAAATGACAGCCCTTTGGAAAATGTTGCAAGTAATATTTTACTTATTACTACAGAACAAATGTTCTCTAGTAATGAGAAATAATGCAATTGAGTTTTTAGATCATGTGGAATGATGAACAACTGAGAGACTTGAATTAGAATTAGACCTTGAATTTTTTCAAGTCAAAAACTTGAGAAGTTTGTCTTTCAAGCCAAAAGTGGGAACAAACCCTAGACGCATAAAAAGATAGTGCCATATGATCAGAGAACCGAAAGCATAGTAAATAAAAAGGAAAAAAAATGTTTTGGCCCATATTGGTTCATTAACCTAACCTTTAAAGTTTGCCACATTTTAGAACAGGTTTTGAAGGAACAGATAAATAAAGGCTTGGACATAAAGGAACTATTGGATATTGTGCAGTAGGATATATAATAAAAGAAGGGAGATCTAGGCAGACCAGCTTAATAGCTTCCTTTGATAAGATAGCTGATTTTCTAGACAAAGGAAAAGGAGTCAATGTCATCTATCTAGACTTCAGCAATACATATGGTATGGTGCCACATGGGAAATTATTTGTTAAGCTGGAGAAGATAGGGATTAGTAGAGGAATTGAAAGATAGGTAAAGACTGTCTCAAGGAACGACAGCAAAAGATAGTGTTGAAAGGAAAAGTAGCGTGAGGGTTACCAGTTAGCAGTGGAATTCTTTATGGATCAGTCTTGGGTCTGATCTCCTTCTTATTTCAATTAAGATCATGACACAAATATTTGGAATGTGGTGATACCGCATGGGTTGGCACTATCAATACACAGGAGAGAAGGATATCATGCAGAAAAAGGCTGAATGACTGTAAGGACAGGTGTAATAGGAAAGGGATGAGAAGCAGCATTTTGAAGATAATGAAGCTAGTCACTTATCCCCAGATGAAGATAATGCATTTGGAAACTAATAAGAAAAATTAAGAATCAGTTAGAAAAGACTGAGCTGGAGGGGGACCCCAGGTTAGCTGTCTGTCACACTACAGCTGAGGGCAAGCAGTGAGATACTGCAGTAAAAAAGGCACACAAGGAATGCGTCAGGAGGTGTATTTTGGGTGTTCAGAGCACGACTAGCGCCATTCTGAAAATCTCTGCTGAGGTCTCTCTGTAAGTGTTAACACAGTCCTCCTAAACAGTCTCAGATGAGATAAATCAAAAGAGGACCAGGTGCAGAGAGGGCTCACCAAAACAAGAGAGAAAATAAAGACTAAACCAACAAGAACTCAGTCAGGGATACCTATAAATTCTGAGGCTGTCATTAGAAAATAAACACGTGTCCCTTAACTCACATTCAGGATATAAGATTTCTCCTTCAAGTCTGTAGTGAGACTCTGACCCTTTGTGCCTCCTGTGTGATGGATATTATCAGGAGTCAGTGCTAACAACTGGTCAGACTGAAGGAGCTGCTTACATCTTTCAGGGAACATATATGTAGCATTTAGACCCAAATGTCAGCCTATCAGGCAGGGATCTTTTGTTTCTCTCAGCTTCATATGGTGATTCCTTCTAAAGAATCATGGCATTCCATCACACCTTTGTGACCAAATGAGTAACCGAAGCAGCAGCAGTGCTCCACAGCAGCCAGGGACCTGTTTTGGAGCCCTGCCAGTGGTCATCTATTGGCCAAGACTGATGTCCTCCATCCCTTGCTAACTACACACCTCGTCCACACCAGCCTTACAAGGTATCAGGTACTCACCAGTATTACAAGCTCTTACGTCCCTCAGAGTGATACAAAGATGACAGATTATCTAAAGAATCTGATTCATCTTTTCCATAATCCAACCTGGATAGTGATGTTCTAGGAGTTTTCCTATTAAAACAACCCAATTAGCACTTTGGAAGCGCGTCAGCAACGTTTCAAGCCTCGAAACAGGATCTTATTACTTTATAATGAACATGTGCAGCTTTGCTTGTGAAAAACAATTCTGCAAACTTTAAATAATAAGAAAGACTGGTGCAAAAATGACTCTGCAAAATCCTCCTTAAAGTTAGCAGAACAAAACCCCTTTTCCCATGCTATTAATGACATCCCACCAAATTCTAGTGGAGGACGAATTAGCATTTCAGGTCACAGGCTCTACAGAAGACACATACCTATTCCTG
This sequence comes from Ammospiza nelsoni, assembly GCF_027579445.1. NCBI lineage: Eukaryota > Metazoa > Chordata > Aves > Passeriformes > Passerellidae > Ammospiza > Ammospiza nelsoni. The sequence goes on along the minus strand of NC_080635.1, from coordinate 27,128,307 downwards.
CCAGTTGTAACATCTGGAAATTCTGATCGTATTCTGATATAGATTTTCAGACTGTTTTCTCTGATGCACAAAATCCAAAATTGCTGGTGTGGTATATCCTGGTGACATATCCTGGTGTGGTATATCTTGGTGTGGTATATCCTGTAGTCTGAGATGCACAGCAATGTGTGGAAGGAGGTTGAGTGTAAAATGCCCGAGTTAATGTTTACTTACATGGATCTTTTGCCACATTAGGACAGGTCCCCAATGTCCCTGTCACTTTGAGTTTAGGCTGCTGCTGAAACAAGCTAGTCACATTTAAGCATATTCTTTCCATTTCATCACTGTCAGCAGAAGTCCAGATAGCCACTTTTTTTTCCTGTCATTCTCTCAGCAGTGTTTTTTTACAACTTAAGAAACCATACAGAGATAATTAATAGGCAATAAAAATCCAAATATTTAGGTAATCATTTCCCAGGTTTTAAAGATAAGCCATTGCAAAGGAAAGGATGGCAGTGCAAAGACAGCGTTCTCAAAAGAAGTGAACTAAGACAACACTCTGGAAAAAAAAAAAAAGACTTTTAGGCATGATCTGAGTTAAACAATCCTTTTAGGTAATTTTGTTAGAATAATAAATTTTACAGCAGAATTACAGTCAACAAAAAAAAATTAGTTGTCTTTCAAGGAAACAAGCCAGGAAAGAAAAGTTCCAATATTTACCCAAAGAGGCAGCTGTATTCAACAGATTTATTTATAATAATATTATTTGGTAGCAAGGAACTTACCATGGCTGAATGTAAAAAAGTATTTTTTGATGAGTTAAAGAGATTAAGAAAAATCAGGCAGATTTTGACAGAGAATGGTGTGTAAATGAGAGGTGTTATCAGCCTGAATCTGGCAGCTCCATTTTTGTTATGGTGAAAAATATCAGTATTATTTACTAAGAAGATTAGGGCTGAATTGGAAGAGAGGCTGGTTGTTTGGAGATTGAGATAAGATAAAGGATTTTACCTTCTATGCACAAGCCAAATGCAATACACACAGGACTGTTATCTCCAGCTCAGGCCTAGCAGAGGTGTATTAAGATGTACATTGTAATTACCAGTGGCAGGAGTAGATTTCATAAAGGCTATTTTAAAATCGAATAAAATGCTGGCCTTTAATTATACAGCTTTGAAACATTTTTCTTAGTTAATTGCAACAGGGGAAAAAAAAATCCACCTAATATTTGAAACTGATTCTTGCAGAGAAAACACAAGCAGAGCAGGCAGTCTTTGCCTGATCTGCACTTGTTTTGCTATCTGGCTTCATTCTGTGATTTGAATCACAGAGACAACTGAGACTGCTAAACACCTTCCTCATTTTCCCCCTGCTATCCAGAAAGAAAGATTAGCAAGGATTGGGGAAGGTGGGGGCTGGCAGGAGGGGGGGGAAGAATAAATCTCCCTTTCATGACATAATTAATTAGTTCTAAAAAAGAGTTGTGCACTGGTGAATCTCTCATGGCTGGCAGTGGCAGTTCCAGCTCCCAGTGTTCCCAGTGATCTCTGTGGGGTTGTGAGGGGCAATATGTTTTTTACCACTGAGAAGTATCCAAAGGAGAAGAGCAAACCAAATTGTATGTTTAGCACAAAGACTGTTTGCACCTGGGTTGGAACTCACACAAGGCTGCTGTTGTCAATAAACAGAGACCAAGCTGGTAGTTTTGGAGGGAATTAAAAAAAATCCTGAACTCCCTAACTTCTAGAAGATGTTGTTATTATCATATATCCCACAACAGCACCATACCTCACAGCAATCCTCTGGCTCTTTGGGTTGCACTGTTAAGAGGAGAAGACAGGAAGGAACCTCAGGCTGCCCGGGAATTGCCATGAGGCACTGCCACAGTCCACATCCCCTCTGGGCTTCCATTTCTGCTTCTCCTATGAGGAATATTACTGCCATGTTTAGCTCTTACAATGATGATCAATTGCTTTCCCACTTTCCCACAATGGGGAACATATCTATGTTCAAAAACCTTTCAAAAGCACTTCCATGTGGTGAAAACTCAAAGTTATTTTGCGATTTCCATTTCCACACCAGCCAAAAGCCTTCATTACATCCACACCTCCATTTATTTATTTTAAAATCCAACATCATAAGCATATGTAATATAACAAGTGTATGTAGTCATTAGCAAACTCCTCTGGGGAGTTTACTATTCATGTTACTAAAGGCAAATAAATGCCCTTAGACTTGAGAATCCTGAAGAATATATTTGGGTTTATTTTGGTGTTACTTTTCTGCTGGAAATTGTGAAGGCTGCAGTTACACAGCTGGCTTTTCATGCTATGACTGCTATAAGCAGCTAATTAAATTACTACTGACTCTCTATTGCTCAGTGAGTTGCTGTTGGTAGCACTACTTCATATGACCTTCAGTTTTGCTGTTTGTACAAGGTTATAAAATCTTGCTGGTCCATTTCAGCGTAACAGTGGTGAAAAACATGATGAGATAATAAAAAATGTATAGTTGTATCACAAAAAAAATGTGGAAAACTATAGTATTTTTCATGAAGACAAAATGCAGATAAACTTCTCTTAAAAACTATGTGTAATTCGCCAGCTTTCTAAGGTACTGCCCTCTCTACATGTGGGGAGTCCCTTCTAGTGCTCAAAATATCTGCATCTCAGAAACAAGCTGCTAGGAAAGCTGGGGGTGGGCTCCACTATGGATCTTGCATATTCCTGTGGCTTCCTCCCTTTGATCTGCAATGCTCTGTTTCTCGATATCTGTGGGAAGAGATCCCAGAATACATCAAACCACATGATTTCCCCCCCTTTGTTTGGAACTAAAAACACACACAGCCATTGAAGGCAAGACAACAGTTACTGACAACTCAGATACACTGGTCAGATCCAAGCAATGTACCAGCACAAATGGAGTAGGAAAAATTTTGTGCAATTTTCCCTGAAGGAAGCTGGACTTTGGACTTCTGCCTACAATAGCAATGCTTGGATGCACTGTGTCCTCGCTGCTGTGGTCTGCTGGTCTCAGAGGAGGTTAAGGTGCTAATTTCTAGACAGAAATACAAATAATAATTATTTGCATGTGTCAGAAATTTCACCAAAGACTAGTTTTAGTAGGATGTAGCATCCTACTAGTCTGTAGGATGCTACATTCAGCATTTTAAGGGTGCTGTCAATCTATTCTATGTCTTGATGTAAATTTAACTCACAATTTTTTCCGTCTACGTTAATGGCAAAATAATTTCAACACTATTGTTAGGCTGTAGCGGACCACTGAAAGCAACTGGTTTTGTTAGTGGGTAATTTTGTTCCTAAAAACACAAACTGTGCACCAAAACAGTCAAACAATGCTCTGACCCCTGTCTTGTTCCTGAGCCAGTGCAGCTCCTTTCCCCTCTCCTTTTGTCCAGATAGAAACGTTCCTAGATATGAAGTTTTGAAAATCTTGCCCTGACTCAATTTAACAAGAACCATATTTCAACAGAAGTAACAAATCCAGCTTTATGAATGCCCAGAACAAACAAATTCCAGATTCTGGGCTGTAAAAGTTCACTAAAATCGACCAAGGGGTGCTCTTTCTCTGTACTTCCAACCAGTTTATTCTAAAATAAAACTATAGAGTACTAATAGGCCAGAATCTATTAGACTTGTTCACAGTTCATCTTTCTTAGTTATTGGTGGCCAAGAAGTTTAGAAAATTGCAAGTACAGTAAATACTACATTCTGTTGTAGAATAGTCACCCATCCATGAACATAATGCTGAACACAGAAATATTACAGTGTTTTTGTAAACTGGATAAATTGTACTTTAATGTGCTTTTATGGAAAATGACCACTTAGAGAACAAGTGCATTTGTTCCACGTAGGTACCCACAGACTTCTTGCGGTGTAGAATATGCTTGGTTTGCTTTTAAAAGCAGAACTAAACAACAGAACTTTACATTAAAGTTAGAACCATAAGCAAGAAAACATGGTGAAAGCAAAAGCAACTTATATTTAACAGCTGTGTTTGCTTTTTCTTTTCCTCAACAGAACCTGACCAAAATGGCAAATTTCATAAATTAAAAAAAAAAAGCCAAAACAAAATATGTAGTAGTTTCATTGATTAGGGGTAACAGCAAGTTGCCAATGGAACAGTAAATAAATGGAGGCTTTCAAGAGCTGTGCACTTCCTGTGTGGTGCTGAGCACCCACTGCATATTTTAGGGTGCTTGGAGAATTCGACATCTTGCAAATGAAGATTTGAAAAGAAAGCTTTGCTTTCCTTGAAGCAGAGTTTTAGTTAGAAACACAATTTTTTATATATATATATATATATATGTATGTATGTATGTATGTGTGAGGGTATATATATATGTATAATATTATGTATAAATATATATATATATATATATATATATCTGGTATGTTTAAGAGTTATACAACAAATGCTGAATAAAATACATATATTCAGATTGGTTGCAGCAATTAAAACTTTTAGTGTGGTAAATACAGCAGGAATGATTACATTTGTAATCGATACCATAGGGAGAAGATTTGGGGAAAGATGAACAGACCTAGAAATACAGGCCGGATGGCTTCTTAAACATAATTTAAGCCTACTTTGTTTCTGGCCAGAAATTTCTAGTGACTTGCAAAGCTTGCAGTTTTAGTCTCAGCTATGCAAGTTACTTAGTATGCTAGGCTTGTCTTCAAAATTTCCTGCCTGCACATTTGGGGAAAAAAAAAAGATATCTCAAAGGCCATAAGGCAGAAATCTAGTTTCTAACTTTGCCTGAGAGTGACAGTGTTGGTCATGTCTTTGTGGCCTCAATGTGCTGCTTGGTTGTTGCAGAAAAAGAGGATTCCTTACTGTTCCAGCTATGATTACATGCTCAGATATTATCTTGATGGCTTTAAGAGACATCCATGTGTGCAGTGGGGTGCAACTGGTTGACACAAAATAATATTTTTTCCAATTTGTTCCATGGTGACAGTAATTCAGACAAGAAGATGATTTTGCGTTCTTCTGTAACATTCTACCTGGCCAATAATTCCAAGATAATACAAAGGATATTTACAAAGACTTTTCTTCATATATATATATATATATATATATATATATATATATACACATACATGCACAAATATATATATATATATATATATATATATATATATATGTATTTATAAGAAATGTAACTATTCATATGAACAGATTCTGCTGTGCATAAAGTTACTTATTTTACTCTAAAATAATGACAAATATTTGTCAAGGAGTTTTTTTGGGTTTTTTTTTTTGTTTTATGTATTTATGTGCGGATGAACTCCACTGCAAATCAGTTCACTGCATTACATATTCATGAGTGACACTTCTCTAGAGTCCTTTTTTTTCTCTAGATATGAGATGTAGTCTTGGTGTGTACAGGGAACCTCTGACAAGCAGTTTTTGGCAGGGGCTGCTCAGGATTACCTAAAATTCAACATTTACCTAGTTTGCATGTCTTAAAAGGACAGAGTAGATCAAACAATTCTTAATTTAAGTTACTTAATTACCTGCCTCTATCCTCAGTTTTGGTAAACTGCAAGGAGGTTTCTGGGGAAAGGAGTATTCCCAAAGAACTAAAAAATAAAAGAGATATGCCTTTTGTTTCCTTGCTAATCCAATGCAGCTGAGGGCTGAGCACACTCTAAAAAGTGTAGAGTTTTCAAATCCTAATTCAATAATTTATGATCTAATGTCTATTTCATTTGGCCTAGAGAGTACTCATTTAAAGGTCATAAGTGAATTGGAATAAAAAAATTACGTATTTTCATTTGAATTTCAGGATTTCTGCGCAAATTGTGTGTCCAGGACTGCTGGCTATCAAATATATGCAGAGTTTATTTACACCATTCTGCCTGCCTGGAGCATGCCACAGTTTGTAATGTTTCACTAACATTAACCAATAAGTAGCAAGTAGATATTTTCCAAGTGTTTGTGATAGTTTGGATATTAAATTGGATGGATGCCATCAGACCATCAATCTCAACTCCATATTTTGCAGAGATCTCTTGCAATATTTCTTAGACAGCTGTTGAGTCAGTAAATTTTGGAACTCCAAACCCAACCATGAGTAACATTTTAATGCAAATGTTGCTATGGATTTTTTACTGAATGACAGAAAAATAGTTCACATTTTCAACCTTGTGGGATCCTTGCATCTTGCAAATGTTAGTATTAAAAATTGCACTCAGTCAAATGGAATAATATAACAGCAGTCACCAACAGCAATTTCCAATTGCTTCCCCCAATTTATGGTTCTTACATCACATTTATCAGACTCATCTCCAGACATGCAGAGAACTTCAGCAACATTCTTTGGATTCCTGAAGTAAAGTCATATGCTAAAGATAGATCAGCAGATTGAAAGCTTTTCACTTAGTTTTTCTTTTTATAATGCACTTGTATAGATTTGCAGCAAACACAGAACCTTTGCTATCTCAACTTGTAAAGTATCTTAGGAAAGGAAAAGTTATCGGTGCAAGATTACCTTTTGCTAGATGTTGAAGAGAAAGAAATGCAAATTCATGCACCTCGTGAGCCTCAGTAATGAAGCCAGCTGTGTTCCATGGGGTCTTCATCACTAAGAAGGAGAGGGATGCACAGGGAAAAATGCCCCACCGAGGCTACATCAGGGTCACTGCTCTGAAAGACAAAGTTAAGGGAATATTGAGGAATCAAAGTGATTGAGATGTTCTGCTCACTATCAACACTTCTTTCACATTTCATCCCCAGATAAGACAGACAGATGTTCCCAGTGCTGGTGACTTACTACTGGAATAGACACAAATTCCTCTCTTTAAGCAAGCAGTAGGAAGCTGGTTTGATGAGCCTTTATCAAAGTGAAAATACTAATTTGCCTTCTCCACCCACAAAGGCATCAAACTTCCCTGTGAATTGTGGTGCAGAGTTTTTGCCCAAACCCAGAGCAGACAGCAGCTGGGAAGTGCTCAGGAAACACTTTGCATGCATTCTCCGAACAACACCCTGGCTGTCTTCCATGGGTAAGGAAAGCTCAGTCAAATCTCATTGGTTTTAGCTAACAGCTAACAAGAAATTTCCTCACAATGTGAGGAATTCACATCAGCGTCCAAGTGAAGACAGCTAGGATTAACCAGATGTCCACCAACCCAAATAAATCCACTCACTGGGATTTTGCAGAGAGCATAGATGCTTTAATTTGCCTATTGAACAAATTGTGCCTTTATGATATATATAATCAGTTAGTTTCCACATGGTAATTCTATTGCCAGTGGTCTCTATTGTTGCAAATAATGTAAACACTTATTGTATAAATTACTGATTGTCATTTGCAAACAAAACCTTGGATGGCGTGTTTAGGAATCACCTTGCAGTTGATGAAAAGATCACTGTTAAGATGCACTAAACCAGCGAGAGAGCAAGCTGCTGGCAACAATTTATTTTACCTCAAGGCGTTTTGGACGACTCAGTGTTCTATTAAACACTGAGCATGAACCATCTAAACAGATGCTGCCTGGCAGATATGTCTCAGCCTAGCACTGTTCCAGGACTTACGCACTTAATCAGCATCTTCTAGCAGACCGTTTTTGTGAGCAGCTAACCAGCTCCATTTTAAATGAGATGAAAGCCAAAGACTTAATCCACCCATCAATGCCAGCAGAAGCCTTTCATGCCCACTGCACTCCTATGTTGTATTGATTACACCGAAATGAATCTTTCCATCTCACCTAAACGTGTCTCAGCCGTGCAGTTCTGACCTGGATCCATAACAAATGCTAGATCATTTTGTGTCAGTAACCAAAGATCTTGAACTCAACTACAAGAATTGAAAACTTTCATTCTTATCTGATACTCTTAACTTGCACAGATCTGAAGCTGTCTGCATTTCTTTATGCAATCAATTCACCTGTTTCTCCTTACCCATCTTGCTAAGGAATTCTTTAGCAGTTCTCCCATTCTTCTATCACCCCATCCACTGCTACCATTATTTCAGTGAATATGAAATCCTTACCAGGACTGGAGCACATTTCTGAAACATTATCTTATTTAGATAAGGGAGTCTGTCAATCCAGACAAGCTACAGATTCACTAAACTGCACTTCAGCAGGTACTAGGCTTAGCCCTTTGTTCACTGGGAATAACAAGACGTTAAGATCCATTGCTGCTGTGCTAAGGTGTCAGGCTCAAGCAGAGCATTATTTCATCAGGCAGTGAGAGGCTGGCTACAACCATCTTGGTGACCAGATGTACAAGGGCCATGAAAGAGAGGTGAGGTCAGTGTTCACTTGCTTTCATTTGCAAAGGTGCCCTCCTCAAGGAAGGTATGGGACTTATCTTTTCCTTCATTTCCCTTGGGGGGCTGTCATGCATCTATGTGCTGTGACAGTCCCACAGTCGACACAGTGTCATCTTGATGAGGATGAGACAAATCCCTGCAGAGTCCAGGAAGCTTTGACTGTGAGAAATTACATTTGATAGGACTCCTGAGGGAAGGTTCTGGCTTCAGATGCTCTGACACAGTGCTGACACAACACCTTCAGCACAGGGAGGCCACACAGACTTTCAGGTTGCAGGAGCAGGCTGCAGTAGTCTGAAATACACCCAATGAAAACTTCACAAAAAGGGACGCAGTATAAATTATCAGGACTGTCACCAGTGATTTGGCAATAGTTTATGCCGTGTTCAACCCAGTTGCAATCGAACACAGCTTTGTAGCCCTTCTTCTCCCCAAAAAGTGTCCAAATCACTATGTCTTTCTCTTTGCAGTTTCTCATGGTAGCCAATTTAACATTCAGAACAGTGGTATAAAAAACTGGATTCCATAACATAACTTGAGAAAAAAAAACCCTCTTACTTCAAACATTGTCTTTAGTATGGAAAATTCCCAAGCCTGTGATGACTCTGATTGATTGACTGATTGATTGATTGAATGATTACTCTATAATGATACTTTATCTACTGTGCTTGTTAATCTAACAACTTGTTTACAATAGGCCCTTAGAGGTAAGATTGTACATACATAATGCATCAAGGGTGACTGTATTTTTTGCCTAATGCACAGAGGAATCACGTGAAATGGGGAGTTACGTGTATTTTATCAGGTTACAGTTTTCATTAGCTGGATGAAAGCTTGAGACTTGGCCACTGGACACACAATTTTGCACTTCTTACTCTAACAGTGCCACTCAAAAGAGCAAAAGTTCATTGCAAGATAAAAAGAATCACCATCTTAAATCTTGTATCTCTTGTATGTAGATATATGCATTTATGCTTCAGCACATTTTGTGGCCAAAAGTGTATCTTCTGTGATAATGATGATAATAGGAGCCAATCAGGAATAGCAAAGCTATTTTTCTTATGCATTAGCACTCCCAATTTTGAATAATCCTACTAGCATGAGTCTGTAGTACGTACAATTTCTGTAAGCACCGATTATATTTTCGAAGTCAAAGTGGGATAAAATTAGTGCCCCGTTGTTGCTGCTTTCTGTAGTAGTCAGCCATACATATTGCACAATACCATGTGAATGTAAGTTTGACAGGTAAGAGCTTGATTTTTGAAAAAACACTTACATGGCAGTATGAGCTGTTGCTGAGGATCTTCACCACATGAATATCATGCATACAGTCTAGTTAATAAAGAAAAGCTGAGTTCCATGGATACATGGGACCTATTGTGTAGGTGGAGTTCTGGCACATGAGTGTTGTTTTCAGCACTGAAGTCCCTTCAGCAGCCCAGAAGACTGTGTCTTATCATACCATTTGTACACTCCACTTCTTCTCAGGGAATGGTATCTGTATATCTGGTTTGCCAACGACAATAGGCAAGTGTTGTGGTTTAGCGCCCCAACCAATAATCAAGCAGCCACTCATCAACTCTCCTCTGGAAGGACTGGTGGGAAAATCAGAAGGGTAAGAGAGAAAACTTGTGGGTTTGGATGAGGACAGCTTAATAGGTAAGCAAATGCTCTGTGCACAAGCAAAGCAAAATAAGGAATTAATTTACTACCTCCCATGGGCAGGCAGGTGTTCAGCCATCTTCAGAAAAGCAGGGCTTCATCACACGTATCAGTTACTTGGCAAGAAGAAATGCTAGAACTCCAAACACCTCCCGCATTCCTTCTTCCACCAGCTTTATGTGATCAGCATGATGCCATGTGGTGTGGAATATCCCTTTTGTCAGCTGGGGTCAGCTATCCCAGCTGTGTCCTCTCCCAGTTCCTTGTGCACCCCCAGTCCCCTCACTGGTGGGGTGAGAGGCAGAAAGACCTGCACTCTCTGTGAGCTCTGTTCAGCAATACCAAAAATATCTCTGTATTATCAGCACTGTTTCCAGGACAAAGCCAAAACCACAGCCTAGTACTAGCTACTACAAAGAAAACTAAACTATATCTCAGGTAAAACTAGCATATTATCCAGCCTTTATTCCATATCATTCATATCAAGCAAAACCTATGGCAAGCACAGGAACCTGTCACCAATGAAACAGCAGTAACAGTTATAAATTCAGTCTAGCACATTCCTATCAAATCTGTCAAACCCTTTGAGTGCCACACTGGGCACCAAAAAGGACAGTCATGGTTTAATCCCAGCTAGCAACTAAGCCCCACACAGCCACTCGCTCTCTCCCACTGGTGGGACAGGGCAGAGAACAGAAAGGGTGGAAAAAACTTGTGGGTTGAGACAATTTAATAGTGAAAACAAAAGCCACGTGTGCAAGCAAAGCAAAATGAGAAATACATTCACTACTTCCCATTTTCAGGCAACAACATTCAGCCATCTCCAAGAGAGCAGAGCTCCATCACACATAATGGTGACTTTGGAAGATAAAAAATGTCACTCTGAGAACCTCTCCCTTCCTTCTTCTTTCCCCAGATTTTTATTCAGATCAGGATGTCCCACAGTGTGGGATATCCATGGTCAGCTGCCCTGGCTGTGTCCCCTCCAATCTCCTTGTGCATCCCCAGCCCCCCATTGGTATTGTGATGGGAGGGAGCAGGGAAGGCCTTGGTGCTGTGTAAGCTCTGCTCAACAGCAGTGAAATATTCCCTGTATTAGCAACAGTTTCCAGCACCAATCTAAAGCACAGCCCCATACTAGCTACCATGAAGAAAATCAGCTCTAGCCCAGCCCAAATCAGCACAGTGAGTACTTTTGGCCACCGCCAATGAGAGGGATTTGGGAAGAGAGTTTTCTGTAAGTCTTGCAGATCCATCTGGGAATGATGGATGACTTTCAGCAGCAAAGATTTTCTAACAAATGACATTCCAAAACAGAGTCTTACAAAGTACTTGTGGCTAATGTCAATAATTCTCTCTTTGCCAGTTTAAATATCCTTCTCAGTCTTTCTCACCCTCACTGGTACAGTACACTGGCAAAATTAGCAAGCTAATGTCACCACTCCTTGTAGATAAACACATGTAAAGTGTCAGGCATAAGGAGGAGATTACAGAACATGTACTTCTAAGTACCACTTGTGAATACAACACATGTAGCTCATGGAAATGTTGACATCATCTAAAGAGGAAAGCAAGACTTGCAGCCACAGTGGATTATATCATTAGCCAAACTGGAAAGCAATCGTTCCTTACAGCTGCAAGAGTCTGTATCTGCCCTGAACCTCCTGTTTTCCTGAGCAAAAATATATCACTACTTTAATATAAACATTTTGACTGTGAAAGTTCCACAAAACATGTGTGACATACACATTTTAAATATAAGCACTTTGCAGCTGATGGATTTAATCACCTCATTCTTGCTAGAGAAAGAAATGTCACTAAGCATGAGAAAGAGGGTGAGAAGCATGGATGCAAACACAGACAATTTCCAGAATTCACATGGATGGGGTATGAACCAGTCAGGTTGCTGCAGTGGCACACAGAGGGTTCCACTGGTTTTAGGAGCCCACAGAGGTTGTGCTGCTCAAGGCAGAGCATCCATGCCCCAGAGCGCTTGCAGTCAAATAATTCAGGCAACACAAAATAGCTGAAAAGCAAAAAATTATAAAATCAAAGACACATGTACCTAGTCTCATTGTGGGCATCTGCACCCCTTCCTGCCCCTTTCCATTCTCCTAAAGGTATTAAAATCTTCTGAGCCAGCTGTGAGCCCAGGGTGTTTCCACCAGGTGCTGCTGTAGCAGGTGTGGCTTTTGCAGAAATGGCTGAATAATAAGAGAGCCTTACAAATGTGCCCACTGGGTGTTCGTTTGTGCTAAAAACAAATGGTGATGTCCAGACAAGCTACTAACCAGGACCAGGCTGCAGGCTGGTGACAGCTAGGAGGGAAGGCTGCTGCTTGATGGACCTAAGCTCAGAGCAATGGGAAGGCATTAGGAAAGGAGGAACGAGCACAACTGAGGGCTTGGAATGCTAGGCGTGACTACAGCTGGTTTTCTGTGTGTATCAAAGAGATAAAACATGTGCTTAAGAGCAAGAAAAACCAGAAGGAAAGAAGTGCAGGAGACTGTAAAAGCTTAGATGATAGTTTTCTTTGTTTTGCTGGATTTGGCCACTTTCTTGGAGGGACAAAACGGCAGGTTAGCAGGTCTGTGGTCACAGGAATGATATCAGTGTTGGTCACTGTAATGAAGCACAGGAGATGAAGTAAAGCCAGAGTACAGAGGGAAGCAGAAGAGGTCAGTTTTGACCATACTGAAGATGAAGCATCTTCAAAAAAGGTGAAAGACAGCAAGAAGTGTGGCAATGATTTAAGGAACTATGCCAGGAAAAGTAAATCTGCAGTTTTCTAGCAGAAAAACATTTTGAACAGTGTTGTCTGCAATTTTTTTCTCCATGTATGGTTTGATTAATGTTCTCCTCAAGGCAAAAAGACTTTTTGTTTAAAGCTGTTAATGACATGAGGTTCTACTCATAGAGGGTAATGTGGAAAGTGAGAGGTCATAAAGGACTAGTGCTTTGTGAGAAAAGGGTAAAGGATATAATCTTTGTAAGGATTAGGAGAGCTGATCCAGGGTTTGCTAATGGCAGAGGAGAAAAAAAAAGCCAACCAGCTGTTTTATTGCATACCTTAGCAGCTGAGTCACTCTAAAGCAATGGAGAAGGAAAGGCATCCAGAGGGAATGATGCACAAGTTGCATCTGAGTGACTGGATGTGCAAGACAAATACCAGGAAAGGATGTGCATGGATGTTGCAAGCACCAGTCACACTCTTCTAAATTTTGGTTTTGGCATCTGTAAAGGACATGGAAGAGAAATGTGGAAAAATTATCTGAATCTGAATGGCTTGTGGAGAGGAAGAACTGATGCAGCAGGAAAGAGAGTGAGAGGAGAAGGCAGCAGGGAGGTCAAGTAACACGCAAAGGATGCAGTGATTGAGCAGAAAGAGCTGAGAACACAAAGGGATGACAAAAAGGCCCACGTGCCAGCTTGTGAGAGAGCAGTGTGGGCACCTGCACCCTGCAGTATATAGAGCCCAGCATGAGTGCAACATTACTGGAAAAAATATGGTGTGAGGCATTTAAATAGGCCTTGATGACAGCAACAAGAATGTTTCAGATTAAGAGGATTTAGTAACTCACAGCTCTGGGAGCAATCTTTCACAGGATTTTGAGTACAAGAGAGGTCAGTAAAATTATTTGTGTTCTTCTGCAAAATTCTCAGTACTTTGACAATTCAGACCCTAAATTAAAGTCCAAAGCCAGTATTTTCATACACTTCTCAGCCTCACCCATGAGTTTGCAGGTCTGGCATTCAATTTACTGTTTCTTGGACAGTATCACACAGGCAGCAGTGGAGCAAAACCCTGATTCCTCTTTCTAAGCTTTCTCTTCCAGATTTTTTCTTCTGTCAGTTTCTTCTCCTTTAAGATCATCACTTATGAAGCTAATACGGAAGACCTCATTAAAAGCAGTAGACAGTCTCTGCCCTTACTGGGCACTGAACAGTACTGAAAGTAATTTGTTTTTCTTATTTCATATTGTGTTAGAACTTGAAATTTCCCAGTTAATTTTTTCTGCCTAATTTTTAAGAGACAAAGAAGAAAATTACCTGGAATCTGGGGCCAATCATTAACTGGAGGTACTCCAATCCCTATTTCTTCTCAGACAGAACAATACAATTTATTCTGTCAATATGTTACTTAAAACCCAAATGAACCACATCAAAAACCAGACTATTTTTTAAGAGTGAAGTACACTTTGTATCCACTTCATTTCAGATATTCTCCTGGCTAGGAGTGCAACAATACTTTCACAGAAATAAAAATTGACTACTTTGACTCACAATCAAAGTCTTATCAAATGTCACAGGAGGTTCAGGCCAAGTGTTTTTATTTACTGTGCTTGATTACAGATCAGTAGGAGATAAAAAATTACTCCTAGCTCTTATATCCAAGCCATCCTTTTCTCCCTAACACAGATGTGCACAGACAAGAACCCAGGTGAAATGTTCTCATAAAAATGGAAGGGGCAGCACACATTGGCATGACAGCAACTTAACCTTTTTACCCTTTAACTTGGAGGCATACTGAAAATACATTTTGACTCAAATAATATGACAGATGTAGTCAGAAATGTTTAATGCAGAGAAAATTTGGGCTGGTGCAAAGACATATTTTTGAGCTTACACCTATATTTAACCTTGTCTAAATTCAGACCCTTGTGTTTAGTAATTATCCATGAATTTCCCAAAGGTTTCCACTCCTTTCATAAAATTGTAAACATCAGTTTGCAGAAATAAACTCCTGCTTACACTATAGGTATAGCCAACATAACTTTGAGTTTGGTTTGGGACATCTCACCCGTGAAATGCTCTGTATTTCCTGCAGGATCCAACGCTGAAAAAAATAGATGTGAAAGTTCCCTCTTTTCCTATAATCTGCATATAACTTTCCTGTAGCATTTAGAGAAAAAAAAATTATCTCTGGACATATAGATCTACACCAGTAATTTTTAAATAAATTATTTGGAAGCCCAAACTACATTTAAACAAAAAAGGCAGGTCAAGTTATTCTGTCACTGAGCCAGACCTGGCTTGTCTTTATCTTGCCCTTGAAACTCGTGCAAGGGGTGAGGGTGGCAGGACACCCCATTTCATGTTGTGTTTCCAGCTTCAGCGGTCTGAAGTGCGGAGAGGTCAAACACGCAGAGTGGGTGGGACCCACTTGTGCAGTGTCTGGCACTGAAGCCATCATGCCAGTGGCTGGTTTTTCTGAAACCAGTATACTTATCAAGTGCACAGAGATCTGTTTTCCTTCTGTGCCATGAAGAAATCGGTGCTCTTGAACTCCTTGGTATCTAAAACAGCTACAGGTTTACTTGGATAAACAACACTCAAAAATTCTCTGAGTGCTCTCGTAATTCAGGAGAGGGTTTAGGTAAATGATAAAACCTTGGTGCAAGAGTTTTAGGTTTTTAAATAAGTTGTTTTGGCCACAAGTATTTATAATTAGGACAAAATTTAGACAAGAAAGGCCAATCTAAATTGACTTCCCACAGCTTTATGGAAAATGCTCTGTTTTTGCTGTGACCTGTAGGGTTAGTAGAAAACCAATGAGGGGAAACTGATGAGGACGTGATAAGTGACATTTATTAAAATGGCAAATAATCTATTTAAAATTACTATGGGTTTTTAAAAATATTTCCTCTGAAAAAAAAAGCTAGCACATAAGAAAAGGTAAACTGGGAAAGTATGGCTGAATAAGACATGATTTCTGTATGTGAAATTTGATGATATTTTACAAATATGTCAAAAACCATCATTACTATCAAATATATATCCAGGAATGATGCTACAGAAGTTCTGCCTACCTCTGGTTTTGGTTAGCAAAATTTAATTTTGCCTATAGGCAATGTATATTTCAAAGAATGTCAATTATACTTAAGACACATTAATGCATTTTTAGAGTAATTTCTGTGTCAGTGAAATTATTGCCTGCTCTCCCCTCCCCACCCCCCACTGCTGTCACATATAACTATAACCACATGGAAAAGTAATATTAGGAAACACATTAAAGATGATTTATCAGCTGGGAATAGGAAAGAGAGCCAAGAGCAGGTGATGAACTCTTCAGAACCACTGCATTAAGCTGAGACAGAAAAGGCTGCTCCATTATGTCAACTGACCTGAAATATATAATCAATTTGGACCAAGTTCCATTCTCATTCACTGTAGCCTAATTACATACTATTTAAATGGCATTACTCCGGATTTCTACTCACACAAGTGATCATCAGAATTTGGCTTTTATTTGGCCCCACAAGAAAACATGATAAAAGAGCCTCACAGAAACCATGACTCACTAAAGCTCCAGGAATGCACTGCTTGCTCTCTTTCAAAGGAAAGGTCTTAACTCGCAGCCTTTACCATTTGTTTGCAAGTGGACCAATGTGTTTTTCACCAGAGTTGCTCACTCAGGTAGGATTTAGAGGTGAAAGGTAAAATAAAGGAAGTCCTAAATCCCCAAACTTAAAAATCAGCTCAGGGACCAGTAAATGAACTGTACAAGCTGTTCAGGGATGCTTTAATATGCTCAAGGAAAAGATGCTGCTTAACAAGTAGTCTGGCAAATCCTGCATGGGCTGCAGTTTCCAGATAGAAGTGAAGCACAGTCCCATGTCGAGCACATTATGGTATCTAATCTGGCAGTCACAATGGGTGACTGATGCAAGATTCTCTCCCAGCAGAAAAAGTATTTGACACAGGAGGTTACTTAGCAACATTTAGACAGAGGCTAAAATGACAATAGGATGGAAGTTTAATAAGGGACTACTAGAGGCCCAGAATTCAAGACTGACCACAATAACAGGAGGAAGTGTAAATGGTATCTTTCCTCATAGCCAAGACTCCCACAGGGGATTTACTAGTAAGAAGGATAGCCCAAATCTCTTCTTTGGACTCCAGCTGAATTTGGTCAGCAGTGGCTGTGATGGGAACCTGCAACACCCCCTTCAGCCCAGCTATCCTAGCGAGGCACTTCTACCATCCTTTTCATCTCCTTTCAGGTCATCCCTGAGGTCAGAGAAAGAGGCAACCTGTGTTCTCCCTGCACCATGGAAAAGTCCCATATTTCTAATAGATTTTCATTTCCTGGCAACCCAGTGGTTAGGCTTATCCATGTGCTCAACCCACCACTCTCCTTGTCTTTAACCTGTAGCTCAGCAATGCATGCAAATGTTCACTCACACGGTGATTAACCCTGGGAAAGGAGACGGTATCAAAGAGAATATCTTTTAATAATTCCTTTAGACAGAAAGGAAACCTGGGGATTCCGGTGCTACATTCTGTGGAAATTTGATGAGCAAAGCATTCCTTTTCAGTATTCACTGTCTCAGGCTGATCTCAGTTACAAAGGTGTCACAAGACCAGAATGCCATTACAATCAATTATTTAACAAGGAGAAAAATCACAAATCTGATTTGTTGTGGACTTTTTTGCACCACTGCTGTGCTGAACTGCAATAGATTACATTGCTAAATGGTAATTTATCTTTTTTGGCAGGAAAATACAAAATGACCTCCCCAAAGGTAGCAAAGCATCACCTAAAGAAAAGATTTTCCAAGGGCTACAAGAAGGAAACAGATCTACTTTCAGGGTTAAGGGCTGGTGTTAGAAAGTTCAGAACTGTTGAGGGATGCATGTTTCCTGTTCAGTGACCAAATATTTAAATGACCCTTCAAGTTCAAAAGTTTAAATAGCCAGTTTAAAAAACTGCTTTGCTTACTTCATGTGTTAGAACAACCCCACTGAAAAAATCCCTTTCACTTGAATAAGCAGCTAATCCTTTTTCTGGAGTAAATTTACGCAGAACTTGAACTCCAAAGGAGCTATATGTGGTAATCAACACATTACTCAGTATAATGAGGAAATCATCCCTGTTTTCTAGAAGCATTAGATGATTGCACGATAGTGCTATTACACGTTATCAGCACTAATACATCATCTGTGTAGGTGCGCACAGGAACAAAAGTTTTTCCTGTAAAAGCATGGGCAGTGCCTGGCATTCCAGGGCTGTTAACGCTCCTGAAATATCTCCCAAGTCAATTTGCCAGTCCCATTTTTCCGATGATGCAACTATTTATCTCACATGGCTGGCTCTGTGGAGAGGTCCCCGCGGAGGAGAGGCGGCCGTGCCTCCCGCAGCAGCGCCCTGGCTCCGCGGGGCCGCCGGACCAGCCCGGCCTGAAAAGGTCTGGTTTACCTAAGGGACCAGTGCTCCTCCTCCTCCCCATTTTTATACTACTGTGGGGTTAATAGCTATGTCGTGTGGGGTCAGGGAAGACATCTGTGTCTCAGATAATATGCTTACGGTGATTACCACACATAATTGACTGACCTTCCCTCATTCTTTTCCTGCTGCAGGCCATGGCTGATAGGGTGAGATGCTCCAGAGGAGTTTATTTTCCATCACACACTATTGTGCTGCTGAGCAAATATTTTAGCAAGCCTTGAATGAATCACCTTTCAGACTTTGGGTTTGACAGTTAAAATATGAAGGCTGTGACCAATCTAATAATATTAGATTTTAAATCAGCTTTGGGAGAAAACATGGAAAAAATCCTGCTTAAAATCCATTTATAGATACCTATTAAAATTCTGGTTTGAGTGGTAAAGTCAATGTAAATTTTTTGAGAATTCTTTTTCTTTCTTTTTTTTTTTTTTTCTCTCTGCAGGCTTCGTCTCCCTACCTCACTTGGAACATTTTGAGCTCTTGAGTGGGTTTGTCTCAAAAACTATATGCAAACCTGGATGTAATAAATAAATAAATAAATAAACATTTATGCACTGCAGGAGCCAAGCTTCCAGGTAGGAAATGCTGAGGTCTAATTTAAGATCCTTACTTCAAGAGAGATCATTAGAAAACCTTTTTAATTCATGGGGCTGTGCTGCATAAATACAGGACTGTGCTGGACTGTTCTACATAAAAAAGCATGGTACATTTACAGCTGACAAGAAATAGGAAAAGCCCTCTCACCATTTAGCAACAAAACAATATTTTTCTGACTTTATATAAAAGAAGAGCAAAATTAGGTTTTATTTTCAATATACACTTACAAAAGGAATGGAATGAGGAATGGAATGTAAGAGAAGATCTTTTTTTAAAATACTGCCAAATGAAAGCTTCATTTGAAACATTAAGATTTTAACTTTCTGATACTGTTTAACTCTGTTTTATCTATCTAGTAATTAGTCTATCAATCCAGACATAATATACTCCCACAGGAAACAATCTTTATATATATGAATATATGTATATGTCCCAGGTTCAATTGTGAGTGATTAAAGGTTTGTACCAGGAATATTCATCTCTCTCAGGGAGGCCAGGCAATACACAGAGATGTCTGTACAAACACACACACACACACACACACACACACACACACACACCTACTTTCTCCCTCCTTTTAAAACCCTTTTGTCACATGGAAAATAATCTTTACCATACGCCACCAGTGCGTGTTTATGGGCTACCCTCAGAATTTCAAACTGCAGCAATTTTACTGGGAATTAATGGGCAGAATGATATGATACATTGAACAAATACATCTGTTCTTACTCCTGCAGCTGAAAGCTAACATTTGTGCAAATGAATGTTCCAGCACTACAGCCAAAAAGTGTTTCCAACCTCAGTAGTTCCTCCACTTTAATTTGTCCAACAACATAATCTACATACCGAGCTGCCATTTACAGAAATTCATTTGGAACTGCCATCATCTTTCAAACATTTAATATAATTCATAAAATGTAGCAACTGCTTAACAAGGAAAAATATACATATTCTAAATGTATGGGTGATCTTTAGACAAATCTCAGCATCACTTCATAATTATATACTACAAGTTTTAATTAACTAAAGCTCTGAAAATCATAATGCCTTATTAAAATGCAATTAATCCTTTGATTAAAAAACAAAAAGCACAAGTATTTACAACAAAAACACAAGTAGAATAATTACAAATATCATGTACCCATTTCTTTTATTTGGGTGTCACTTATGATGTCTCACGTTCCCTTCATTAATTCAAATACACACATTATCTCAAATCCACAGCAGACTGAGTGACAGTGGCCACCAAACACACAGCACTATATCCTATTGATTTCTGCAAATCCTGAACAATGCCATTTGCATGCTTGTTTCTGTAATAATAAAGATATGCCATTCAGAATTAAAGCACCGGCCAGACTAGTGGCAACTAATTGTGTTGTGTGTAATGAGTGCAATTTCAATTTGATATAACCCTCAGCTTTTCTTACAGCATTTGCTAAGTACTTTCAAGTCTTTGTGGGGAAATAATTGATTTTTTTGTGCTGTGGGCACAAGAAAATTATTATGATCTTTTGAATAATGCCAAAGAAAGGACCATGAATGATTTAAATTGGTATATGAAGAAGGCTTCACTGTGGATTGCAGTTTGACTGACATCCTACTAATGTAGTATCTAGATTAGCAATTTTTAAGGAGGCAGCTCATATAAAACTGGTAAAACGGAAAACATTGCTAACAGGGATTTTGTATTTGTTATTCAGTGAGGAATAACAATATGGAGATTTAAGGCATGTCAGACAAACACTATACTATTACATAATTGCCCTCACTCTTTTCTTTTATGGCACATGTATTGAAGGGTATGTTTCAACTGATAAATTACACATTTAAAATATGTAGATACAATGGTACAGTACTAGGTTATCACAGCAGCTAAAGTCCATTGGATGTGTCGGGCTGTAACCACCACGTACAAAACCTTTTGTTTTGCATGATTGTGACAGAAAGGTTAGCAATCTTCCAATAATTACTCTTCTGAAGAATTGAGGTAATTGTCTTTCCTTTCAAAGGAAGGAAATCTTTTTCCTAAAATGCTGCCCACACCAGAGCACCAACCTGCCCATTTTATCCCCTGCCCTGTAAGTTTTATTTAAGAATGAAAAGTCAGAAAGAGGTCTCAGCCATCTAAAGCAGCACCTCAAGTCAAAATCACCCAAATCACCTCCTGTACATAACTAATTGTAGATTGTTTCAACCTGAAATTGAACTCCCTCTCCTTTCTCTTTCTTTTCAACTGATGAATACATTTTATGTAGCAAAAGTGGCGAGTGAATAAATAAGGACATTATCCACATTCCACCTTAAAATGCATACCTTCCAAATCTTATTCTTCAGAGGAGGGAATGTTGTTAATTTAGTTGGTCATAACTAAATAGTTTCTAATCTGGAGCAGGAGTCTGCTGAGAATATTGGACAGTTTAAAGGTTAATCACCATCGCCTGGTTACACAAGTGAGGCAGAACTAATTCCTCCAAAGGCAAATGGCTTGCAGTTTTATCAGCAGTGCAGATTAGAAGTGTTAATATACAGAATAGAATGGATGCTCAAGGGCCAGTTTTCCCTTATCGGCAAACTTTGCAACAGAACTCAGCTACTGCACAACCTCTGCACTTTCTATAATAAGGCCCCTCATTTTGCCTCTCGAGCAGAACTATCAAACAATCCTCCCCAAACCACTGCCACCAAAATCAGGGTATTACAGACCACAGCTAATTGGAAGATCACTATAATGAAGTAAAAGATAAAATACTTTGGCTGCTGGCCTAAAATGTGGATCAGCACAACATAGGAAGCTATCTGGCTATGTCACATTCTGAGAGATTTACATAAACAATAAACTCAAACCAACAGCCCCCAAAAATACATCTTTGTTTACAGTAAATGCAACCTAAAGCACTGGTTATAAAAACTGTGGGGATTTACATATTCAGCATTATTGTTAACAGAGTAGACTCTACCAGATATATGTAACTTTATGTATGCAGTGCAAGAAGATAAAAGAAGGTGGGATATGTAAGTACACATGTTGTAAAACATTTACATATTTATGCTGCTCGATGTGCACTAGAATACATTTGTTACTGCAGCACATCACAGCATACAGAGTCTTGCTTGACTTTTCCAAGGCTGTTCTATGCTGCGGGTTTTTCTTCAGAAAAAAAAAAAAGGAAAGGGGAAGATCCATAAGTGTCACCTGCTATTTCCCAAATAAAATATACTGACAGAAAATCCTACCTAAAAAGACACGAAAAAGAAAAGGTACTTTGTATATATACATCAAGGAGAAAAACAGGCAATTCTGCTCAACAAATAAGAAGAACAGTCAGTTCAGAGAAAAGTAATCTGAAATATTACAGTAATCATCTTTGTGAAAGAAACCTGGGGACAATGAGCACAGGTTTTACAAACACTGAGCTTAAGCCTGTTCCTTCTGAATGAGTGGGGGTTCTGCCACTGACAGAAGTGGGCTCTGGAAAAGCTCTGTAAGTTCTCTTGAATTTCTGTTTAAACTGTCCAGGCTGTCCTCTCTGCACATCTCCTATGTCACCAACATATCAAACCTTTGCTCCATCCATGCTGTTTCTTCTCTGCATATGGGCTCATATGCATATGTTTCAGTCAGGGTGAAGTCTATAATCTTAATTTCTCAGCTGCATATATGCAGCTGAGAAAAATATTTCATTTCAGACACCAAGTACTTAAGTCCCATTCATATCTAAGTTCAGTTCAGGAGGGGGAAGTAGAACATCATGAATTGATTTATTTTCCTAAAATAAACAGCTGCTATTTTAAATGTGAAATGTGTGGCACTTTAACCAAACATAGAAAATCTGATTCCTTCTAACTGCCACAGACGAAGAAGTATTTTTTTATAGAGAAAGAACTTTTCCTTAGCTGTGAGCTTCCAGAGGATATGTAGCACTGTCATACCTTGCTCAGGGAAGCAGCAAAAGGAGCACACAAAAGATGTAAACAATAGATCATTTTGACTCAAATATCACCTACTACAATAAATATGCTTGAAACTGGAATTGGGGAACTACAAACCCTTGCTAGCTAGAAACAGAAAACGTAATCTCTCACATACATTTTGATGTTCTTTAAGAATAATTTAATTAGACACATGAAAGTATAACCCCAAGCACATTAGGTGTAACACAAGTAGAAAGGAGAAATTGCCTTTTGAGAAGGATTTGTGCTTGGGCAGAGCGTGCCTATTCCTTAATATTTCAGAATACAAAACCACACCTGTCTAGATTCACAGTTAGTCATCACTAATTGTTACTAGAGCAAAGATACTCTCAAAACCTCACAGCTGAAAACAAACCAATGCCTTGCTGCCATCATACCCTAGTGGCATCTCCCCTCCCTTCCAAAAACTTGGGTGAACTTGAGTCCTGCAGTGTCACCTGAGAGCCTACAGTTCTGCAGAGACTCTAAGATGCATATCTCCACCAGCCAAGGAGATATTCATCAGCTCCAAGCCTGACACCCTCCTGATCCCTCAAGGCACATCAGTTTAGCTTCACTGACACAGAATAAAAAAAAAAAAAAAAAAAAGGGAGATGGTTTCTATAGCAAGGATCATAACTATTTAATGCAAAAAATTCTTTTCATATAGCGGAGTGTGGACATTGTTGGCTGTTAATGGAACACACCATCACAAATAAAACAGAGTTGAGGTTTGGCTCTGGTCTCATGGTGTAACTGGATGTAGGTGCATTGCAGAGATCTAATCTTGAGGTGAAACTGAATACAGTTTCATCACCAAGTAGATTAGATGAAAAGATTCATAAGTACTGCCATGGGCATAGACAGAAACCATTAAGGACTCTAAAGTACTTGCAGATTGGGAAAGGCAACACTAAAAGCTTGAAAATTTTCATTAAAAGTGAGTACTAAAAACTAGTGCTGACAATCCCCTTCCCTCATGTGGGTCTCACCCTACCAGCTGGATTTTACCAGCTAGAGGGGGGATCCAGCACTATCTTACCAGTAGGTTCAAAAATTTCTCCAACTGGTCCAACACTTATTGAAGGTAACAGAGACATTTACCATCACTCCAAGAAATCACTCTACTCACTCAAAAATTAAGATTATAGACTTCACCCTGACTGAAACAATCTTATTGAAACTTCTCATTGGAAAAACAGCCAGTAGTGTAATCAGATGATGACAGTGAGAACTCATAAGTTTTCAAGAATCAGGAGCAACCTGTTGATCAAATGAGATCAAATAATCATCTCTCATATTTTGAGGGATGCACCAAGCCTACTAATACGTGACCAAAGATCTCCCACCCTACAAAATCCACAGATACACTCAGAAAAAAAAAAACCCAAAACACATTAGCAGAAACATGCAGATGTCTGAGAAGCAAACACAATGAAATCAACACCAATTGATAAATTAAGGACTTTGGTCTCTTATGGACTATCTAAAATAATCCTTTTTTTCCTGTCCATCCAACATGAGGAATAAAATTAAAGACAACACAGAATAAAAGCAGAGACTACAGAGGAAGGTATCTGTTGACCACAGGCACCAGTATCTTCTTTCTGCTCATCTGTGTTTGTGGACAACATTGTGCACTTGTAGATAGCATTGCTGTTCATCAAGCACTAACATAGCTCCGGAGGGATTAATCATATCCTGGCAGGAGGCTGTCCAAAATGACCCATTAGAGATTTCTGTCTTCAGCATTTCCAACTACAGGACTCTTGGAGGCCAGTGATTTGAACCTAGTGATTCAGAACAGCAGGAGATACTGTTGGTTTCAGTAGGCACAGAAAATATTCACTCTGTCTAGCCACAGTTTTTATACAACTCTGTCATAAGAATATTGAAGTGCCTTTGTTGTTTGCAAGCACTTAGAGACAGGAAGGTTTGTTGTGTATATATCTTTGCATTTGGTTCATTTTGCACATCCAGCAAATATGTGGAAATGTAAATGAGTGGCTTGATCTCAGGAAATTAATCTCTATAATCATAAACAATGCATAAATTTCATTTGAAAAAAATGGAAGAGAAAATGTTTGAAAAATTGAGGAAGACAGATACAGGAATCTCTTGTAGTCTAGTCTGAGAGCAATCTAACTGGAATTTGCCACTGAATGGATAGATCATTCCATGTCTGCCTACTCCCACGCAAGGCAGAAAATGTCCATGGGCTTCTGTCAGTTATTCTCCTCTTATTCAGAACTGCATCGTCAAAGGTAATCACGTATTTCTTTGCCTCTAGCACCCTGCCTGAACAGTTTAAGTATCTCTTCATTGAGCCCACAGGCTACTCTTTTATCAAGAGTTTATTAGTGTTTAGTGTTCTACCCTGCCAGACCCACTCCTTTTTTTTTTTTTTTTTTTTTTTTTTTTTGTCTCAGATCACAATGCTTGCATAGACATTTTAAAGATGTGACAATATTTGGACGCATTCCCACTTTTTCTCATCATATAACTGCAAATCACCGGATATGTTCTAGAACTATTGTATTAATGAAGGTACAGAGATAGCAAAAAAAATCAAAAATCCCCTTTTGCCACAATATCTAGATGCCCCGTTCCCATTTGGCATCAGCTGTAAGTTTACATAGCCTCAAGGGGAGACTGGGCAAGACCGAAGAGCAGAAATGCTTACAGGGTTTTTAAACACTTTGGAACTGCATCCATTTCGTGAAATTCTTCCGCCATGTGTAGCTGAGAGCTGGGAGAATACTTAGCGGGAGGCATCAGATGTGCAAGGCTGGCTCTCTACTCTTCCCTGCATACCCACTTATGGCTATTGTTGGAGCCAGGATATTGGGCTACACTGACCTTTGTTCTGAACCAGTATGCCTCTTATGTTCTTATTATGTTCTTATGTTAAGCAGGAAAAGAATTTAGCCTCTGGATAACACCCGGTTGTGCTTGAATTCAACAGCAAAATTCCTTTTCATTGTTTCAGATTTGAAAAATTAATTACCAAAAAAGAAGTGTGCACACCAGTATACGAAGTTGTGTGGGTACCCGACACAGAAGATTATTTTTTTTTATAATTAAGAACGTCACAGGTTTTTTTATGTCTACATGGATAGGGATTTTTTTTCCACCCTGAAAAACATGTAAGCCAAGCCCTGCTCCAGACTCCAGGAAAATTCACCATTAGGAAGGTATTTTAAATATAAAATAAATTTAGAAATAAAACCATCCACCTAAGAAAGGATTCTGTAGCAAAAATTTCTGTGTGAAGTCTCAAGAGATTTTAGGCAGAACAGTTAAGTTCATGGCCTTGCAATCTTTGCCAGAATATGTATGGTTTCTTAGATCTTTAGATCCAGACTCTGGGCTCATCCAGACATTGGCAATTTAGTTAAAGCTCATAGACTGGTATGCTGGTTTATAACATTTTTTTGAATTATGTGATTTTATAATGACATGATTTGAACTCTGTTCAGATGGAGCTTCAGCCTCCTTCATTGAAATGCTTTGGAGACACAAAATGACTCGTGGAAATATTTTGAATCTCTTACTGATTATCAACTTTTATTCTCTCACTGTCTCCAGCAGATACTGTTCCACAGATTCTACTTGGAAAGGTAAGAATTTAGGCATTTCTGGAAGTCAAGATCTACATAAACACTGTGAATAAATACTTGGCTATGTTGAAGACAATAACAACTTGTATAATGGGTCAGGATGCCTTACAGAAGGTTTTAAAAAGATACAGAAGAAGTGCAACAGGAAATACACAAACCTAATTGCATAGTAGGGAATTCTGGGTCATGTCTTAAAATGGACCTGCAGACATCATTACTTACCAGCAACACATCAGGAATTTATTTCCTCCACACATCACAGTTTGAAGCTGGAAAGCAATCTTGCATAGCTGCTTGTTTTGGTGGGACTATACAAGCTGAAGTGAAATCAGACAAAGCCACATGTAACAGCAGAAAAACAGAAGAGGCTTAATTCTAAGTGTTTCTGAACTTGGCATAGGAATAAGGAAATTAGAACATGATGAATATTAATTTTTAGATTGCCTGTGCATCAAGAGGTAAAACATCTCAGAAAAGCTACCTCTGCTGTGCATACCAACCTCTTATTCTTTGATGTTTTGTTATACAAACAGTAGTCAGATAAATATACACATAGAGCTCAAAAACCTACAGTATTTCACAATGTCACATCAAGTGAGGGATTCTTTTGATTTTTTTTTTCCAGACCTGCTCATGTGCACAATTTCTTTATGCCTCATTTGCTGTAAAAATATTGGTCGATGAACAATGAATAAGTAGACATATTTCATTGTATAACTGAGAGTGAACTGTCTTTTTAGGTTTGTCTTCATTTTGCAAGCCCACGTATCTTAACCTTCATAATGCCTGTTTACATTAATAAAGTCAATTTATTTACTGAATTGTATTTTATAGTTATTTATTTATACTTTAATCTTTATAAAGCTAGACATTTACTAGAGTAAATTTATGAATAAAGTTTCACAGAAACTTCAAACATGCACGAGTCTGATGTGCTCTCTTTCAAGAGATGTCTGAGTTTGACCACATCAGTAGGACTGCTCTTCTACTCACAGCTACCCAAAACACCTCCTGAACTGGAGGTGTAAATATGTGAGGTAGTGGTGGAGACCGGTTTAGTTTTTGGTAGTCCTTGATTTCTGTCACCTCCGCCTCCACAAGAAGCTCAACAGAAAATGTGAAATTTATATGAACAAATACAACTGATTCGTGGAAAACCCACAGACAAAACACACACAAAGTATAATCCGGAACAGATATTTTAAAATATAAATACTATCTGAAAACAAGTCCATATCCAGCTACTTGATTCTTGTTAGGGTTATTCTATTAAAAAAAAAAAACTGTAAGAGAATTATCAGTACTATCTGACACTATAAACTGAGAAAATTAATCCCAAGTGGGAATGAGCTTTACACACAGCAGAGAAAATAGGGTGATACCAAGTGTTGGCTGCTGTTACTGACCAAGTCAGCAGATAAAGCCTACAAGCTGGTTAAACATCTGGAAGGAGGAGGTAGCATTTGCATGAAAGATGGCTGCAATTGTAACAGTAAAATAATCTATTTCTTAGGAAAATGTAACAAAAATGAGCTGGCCCTTTGCCCAGGCACTGCTGGTGAATGCCACTAAGGTACTACTTGGAGCAATATCTTGTTATCTTTGCAGGAGTTGTCACAGATACTGTAAAAGAACCTGCCTCATGTTTGATATTTAATAAGTAACAAGGAAATTTAGAGTTTCTTGAAGCACTTCTTATGTCCAGCTGTATTTTAATTCTGTCAAAAAGAGCAGAATATTTTATATGGCAAATGTGTAACGACCCACTGGCTGAACTTCATGCAGGTGAGGTAGGGTTGGATGCTATGGAAGTGAATGAGAACTATGATTTGGCTTTCTGTTCATCTAAAAAGAAAAGGGCCCTTTGTTATTTGTATTTGCAGCCTGGCTGTGTTGTTATGTTTTGAGGTAGTGTAAAACTGGGAGGGAGCAAAGGAAAGCTGAACATCTTTGCAGAAGTTCCGAGCCTTAAAGCACAAGTTCCCGTTCTTAGCTCTGCAGTGCAAGCTTGTCTCTCAAGGACAAACTCCATTAGTATTGTGTAGTCTTCATCATCTCTAACTCAAAGCAGCCTACCCAATAAGAAACAAAAAATGTTGTGATAAAACAGGATTGCAAAACAGTCACACGGCAACAATCTGTGCTGGCCACCAACCAGCTTCCTGATGGCATTTAAGGTTGTTGACTTAAAGCCATGCTGGCAATCTATCAGTGGGGAGTTGAGTGGGAGGTGCCTTTCTGGCCCTGTTGACAAGACTCAGGGTGGAACATGCTCGACAACACGTGAAAGGGCAGCTTGGTGCTGCCCACGTTGCCTCTCACCAACACGGTGACTGCACCCACCCTAAGAGCCCTAAATGGCATTCTGCTTGTGAAGAGGTTGCCTTCCTCCTGCTTAAATGAGGCACTGGTAAGCAGTGAGGATGCTTAACTTAAAAGAGAATATGAGATCAGGAACTTGGACTCAAAAATTCTTAGTTTTTAGAGCAGATGTCCAGAGCCAATAAAAACCACCAAAAAATATCAAAGACACATTTTTTCAGAGCTTTTAGAACCTTCATATTATGAGGGGGTTTTAAAAATTCCAACTAAGATCAAAATACACAAGATTTGACCCACCAAAATTTAAAATAGAAAGATTGCACTCTTAGATGGTTAAGATGATTCATTAAGCTTTAACTTTTAGGTTTTTTACATGCTTCTACAGTACCTAAGAAAATATTTGGAGGCATTCAAAAGAAAAATGTTTGGAAAGAGGAAAGTGAAAAGTCTGTATTCCCAAAGACATCAAAACAAGATGTTTTGACAATGCCAGGAAATCTTTATCAAAATTTTTGTCCAAATTCTCTTAAAAGGAGATGATTACATATAGTATTTTGATTTTCACTAATTACATTTGCTTTAGTAGCACAACACAAACAATGCATAGAAGGATGAAACAATGTATGCTTATCAAGTGAAATGCTGGCTTATTTTCATCTATTCTATCAGTAGAAGTACAGCTCATCTCCAGGTAAGATTGCTATGAAAAAATACTCAGTGGAAGAAAACATGCCATAAAAAGTAGGAGAAGGGAACTGGAAAAAGTAAAGCCTTATGATGAAACAGATGGAATGAAAACATTTGGCAAATATCAGCGGTGGGCTATTTTTTGATATAGCTGTTAGGTTTCTCTAGTGTGAAAAGTCAAATAGTTTGGCTAATAGTTACATGTGCACATTGGAATTAACATATAAGCATCAAAAAACATTGCACCAAGATTTTTAACCAAAGAAGGAATCTTACTAAAGCTAGCACTGTCAAACTATGAAAGGTCCAACAGTCTTGCTCCCCCTTTCCAAAGATTTGCACTTCAGCCTTCCCTACTTGCAATTTCCTCCCCATAGCAGGAGCTGTGAGGATCCTCCCAGAGGCTGGGACCAGAGGTTTTCCACCGGTAGACCTGATAATTACAAGCTGTTCTGTATATGAAAAAACCACTACAGAAGGACAGATAATGGGAAAAGCAAAATGAATCTGACCTGGAAACACCACATTATTCCTTGGAAGCCTTTTTTTCCCCCGGTATCAAACATTGGGAGTGAGAGTTGTGCTGACTTCTTTGACACCAAGAGGAGCTTTGAATTCCTGAGCTTTGAATACTTTACAAAAGTAAATTAAAATTGTAAAAGCCAGTTATAATAAAGAGAAAACTACAGCTCTGTGTCACTGTGTTTAGCATCTCTGTGCTCTGACTATCACAGCAAAATTAAAAGATATTAAAGACCTTTATATTTCTATCACAGCAGTGTCATGTTTAAGACAATAAAACAATAAACTGATTTTCATAACACCAAACTACCTTCTCCACTCTTCTCATTCCCACCTCTGAAATTCTCCTTGAGTTCATCTTTACCTTGACCTTGCTTCTGCTGAAATCCTTGTTCACATTTTAATCACTTTGCATCCTGAATACTGCAATTCCTTCTACAGTCTGTCTAAATCCCAACTCTCTCTAAATGTCAAGAGGTCTGGAATGGTGTAGTCAGATTAATTTCTTGTTCCATGCATGGATAAACAATATGATAGAAGGGGTGTTTACATGTAGTTAAACTGAGAAGCTGCAGTAGAAGATGAGGTGATTGTATAGAAAAACAGGAATGGCAGAGAAAATATATACTGCAGCTAGAAACTAGCCAGCATTCTCAGGCATTACTACTATTACTATTACTACTAGAATATAAGTAGGAGCAAGATCAAGAAAGTTGGAAATCTCAGGAAAGCTGGAAATCCTGTATCATTGCAGACAACAAATGTCTACTCTGGGTCTTTGGGAGTGCCTCTGCCTCCCAAAACAGTGGCACACATTTGGTATCCAAATAGGCTCTAAGATCTTCACAAGCACAATGCATCTGTTGGTTAGGAAAAAACCTTTTTCTCTCTGCATCCAAGGGGACAGACAACTCTCCAGGCTTGCTTGGCCAGCCAGAGGCTACCACATCACATTTTGTTAACTATCAAGAACCAGTGTAAAGAAATTATTTGGCAGAGGAAGCTAGAGCACAGGTATGCTATGTCACATTGTGCTGTTCTGCAGTGACATAGGATCCTAAAAATCACCTTTTTCAGAAGGACTTGTTATAGAAGTTGTCCTGCTTTTCTGGGAATTTTGTGAGTTGTCCTGCATTAAAGAAAAAAAGGGAGTATAAAGATGATAAGAAAGTCCAGATGTCTGTAGCCCTGCTTGAAATTGATGAAACACTGTGGCTACTTGGCTTCTCTGGAATCAGTAAAAGTAACTTGAATTTTCCCTGGAATATCTTCAGTAGAAAAAGTTTGCATCCCATATTAATCACTATACATCCAACAGCAAAACTACCATGAGGCAAACTTGATTCCAGCCTTCTTTTCTGGCTCTTATCATGCCTCTGACATTCAAGCAACATTAATCAAAGAAACATATCCTGACTACATTAAAAAAGCCCCAAAATAATAATTTAACTCATTAATGCAAAAAATGCCTCATCCATTTTTTCTATATACTCCAGAATCATATTCAATTTTGTAAGAAAGCATTTTCCTCACCTAAATGGCAATAAAAAACCCTAAAAGGAACAAATAAATCACTCCCTGAAACAGTAACACATCTCAAAAATGCTTGCAAACCAATTAATCAAAACAGCATAGTTTGGATGATTCAAATATTTCATTTTAGTAGTTTTGAAAATTAAAGTTTTTTTCCATATTAGTGGCTCAAATCAGTGAAGAAAACTTTATTTTGCATCAAGACACAGAAAATTTCCAAGGAACAGTTCTAGGAAGTAGTTTCAGGTTCAAAAATTACTCAAACCAATCTTTTGCAGAAAGAAGCACACCTGCTTCCATCTCTTTTTTTCAGCTGGCTTAAAAAAAATTCCTAACCGGCAGTAGCTATTTCTACAAAACCAGTTAGCAAATCTGTTTCTGCCCACCTGTGGCTGCTCCTTCAGACCAAATGCACAGGCCTGGAATGGGGCGGTGACCTTGCTGCTGGAGATGAGGCTGAGTGCCCTAGAGCTGGTTTCAGCCTGGTTACATGCCCGTCTAAGCCAATTTCCAATTATTTCAGGTGCAAGTTTTAGCATGTGCAGTAGCCCTCCCACTTTGTTTCCTCTCCTCATTACCATATGAAGACTTGCATTAGATGCCCACAGGCATTTTGCAAATTCAAGGATTTTCAATTACCCATCCTCTGACAGGCACCGTGTCATCTTTGGACAGCAGCTTTACATCCGTGAATGGGGGCTTGCGCGTCATTGTTGCCAGCAATGAATAACTCAGCCACTTCCCTCTTCTGCAGAACCCTGAGCAGCAGCAACCCACACCCTCTTGAGTAAGCTCTGCTTTCCTTCCACAAATATTGCTGGATCTATCTGTGGTGCCAGCTGTGGATGGGAATTTTTTCAGCAGCGGTTCTGCGTTGCTTACGGTGCATTTCATCAGTGCTGTTCCTGCATGTGCAAATGGAAAACATAACTATGGAGCCAGCAATATCTGAGGGATTAATATGATTTCTCATTAATGAGAACTCTGTGACCTTTGGTACGGGATATATTTAGCCTGTTTGTTCTCTTTTTTTAGGAGAAGTATATTCTGCAACATGCTGTGATTTCTGGCCTATTGATTAATGGGTCTTTCCACCACAAGAAATCTTAATCTTTCTTAATTGCCTTAATGGCCTCATGGCCTCTCTTTTATACTCTCTGCCCACTATGTTGTTGTTGCAAATGCTTTTGTATCCTAACTTCATGACCATACTAAGGACTTAAAGGAAACTGACTGTGAAGTCTATTGTTGCTCTTGTTCTTTCCATTATTTAAACTCCTGTTTCAGGCTCCTAATATCTGTAGGTAATTTTTGGATGTAAATCTGCATATATTACAAAAAATTGTCCAGAATTCATCAATAAAGGAGTTGATTTTTTAATAAATTTATAGTATAGTTCTTCTTTTAGTTCCAGAGATCTCTAGTGCAGACCAACAGATATATATATTGTTATTCAAATCTGAAATATTAAAATTCATGACTAGTGTTCAAATGCAGTAGTGAGAATCCCAATTCTACAATTCATAGAAGACTTGAGTAAGTCTGCCCTTAGGAATGATTTGCTATGATACATAGAATGAAAGATGAAGAGTCCACAAATAAATATCTGCTTTGTGTCTCTGCTCTCTCCTGGGGGTTTATTTAGAAACAAAAGA
This sequence comes from Ammospiza nelsoni, assembly GCF_027579445.1. Taxonomy (NCBI): domain Eukaryota; kingdom Metazoa; phylum Chordata; class Aves; order Passeriformes; family Passerellidae; genus Ammospiza; species Ammospiza nelsoni. Next base: position 27,095,238 of record NC_080635.1, on the reverse strand, counting down.
AGTGATGAGACAAGGAGCTATCAGATTTTTTTACAGTACACGTCATTTAAATTGCGCCATGTCTGGGTCAGTAATATTTGTTGGTCACTGTGTTTTATTTGTGCTGTGAAATAGAAGGCAGAAGGCAGGCCAAGTAAATGACAGCATGACTGACTTAATTTTCCACCTACTCTTTCTCTCCATGAAGAGGTGGAATGCCAGCAGAAATATATGGACTGCCTGTGTCATCATTATCCCGTGGGCTAAATAACAGTATCATCACACGAGGTTGACTCACACAGCACTGACACTTGCAGGAGATGTACCCACACAAAAGAATAATTATAACGGGGTGTTGTTGACATTCATAAGTGACCCTAGGCTCAAAAATTTTAGTCCACAACGTCTACTCAGGGTACAATATTTTTTCAAATGCTTCCAAGCAAGAAGGGAAAAGTTCAAGAAAGATTTCATCTAAGTGGTGACAGTAGCTTAATCCAAAGTTCTTTATTTGCCTGACACTAAGTTATTCCCAGCAACTTCTAAGTCTAGATCTAGTCTAGAGCCAGCTGTGCAAAAGCAAAGGCAAAACTGTGAAGGCAGCAACTTCTATGGAAATAATTTCACTCCTCTCAGAAGGGAGAAGGTAATGCACAGTAATTGCAATACCCACAAACAGCAAATCTTTAAAACTGTCAGTAGTCCAGAAATGTGTCACTTAGACCACTGTAATTATGGGAGAAAAGGTGACATTTAGGGCTGGAAAAAGAAACATGCTTGTGGTAGAGTCTTTTTATAGGAAAATGTCACCTGTTTAAAAGCTGTTCAGAATTTTGGCAAGTTAGAAATAATCATGGCTGACATTACTTGGCAAAGAGCAGATGGAAAGATCAAAACTGGATAATAGATAAAAGCAATCTGGCCCATGGTTCCATCTTTCAATTTATAATGGCAGCAGCAATGTCAAACACTCCAAAACCTGACAACCAATGTGGTATGAGCAGGTCTGAAAGCAGGGGGAAAATGCCCAGGGGCAAAAAAAACCCAACAAATCACACTGGCAATTTGAAGGAGTGAACAATACATTTCCCCCAATTACAAAGATATGTGCATATGCATAAATATTATTTATTTGCTGAGTTTTGGTGGGATATTAAATGTTAGCAGCTAAGATTTAGTAAGGCTTATGGTTGGTTACTTCTGCAATGTTAGTTTTCATCCTTTCCTTTAGCATGATGTATCACATTCATGAAAGCAAGTTTCCATCCTCTGAAAAGCAGGTAAATCCAGACCTTATAAAGCTTTTCTAACACAGAGGTCAAATTTAGGTTGGAAGTTTGAACAAAAATTCTGATTTTAGATTTCTATCCAAATAGCATGTTTTTAATAGAATTTTCTGTACACAGTTTCCTAGAATGCATTTTTTTGTTGATTTTGGTGGGCAAGGTCAAAGGAAATATTCTTTAAAAGTTCTGATCTACACAACTTGAATATTAATTTCAGCTTGCCTTGCCACCAGGGTTAGGCTCTGCCAATTTAGTCCTGACACTGAAACAAGAGGTTTGGAGCTTTAATAACTAAAGTCAGAAAAAGGCCCTTCTCCCAGTGATGAAGACAGATGGTCAGAAGGAAGTCAAAGGAATGAGGTGTTTTAATGATGGCTTACCTATGGTCCAAGCACTTTTGCACTCAGTTCTGATACTTTCAGATACTCATCAATTTCACTTGAATTTTTTGCCATAGTACCAAATTTGGACTTATACACAGCCTCAATTGACTCAGAGAGTCTGATTATTCAATTTGTGGGTATTTTAACTCTAGTTTACCAATAATGCAAAATTAATCTTAACATCCAGTTACAGATGCCACATCAGCTTTTACAGGGGGAAAGGTTTTTTCCTATCTTTTAAATTCAAGTATTTCTAAAATGTTTGAAAAATCTTTCTATAGTAGAGTCTGCCCTGGGAACACTGAATATTTGAGGTTTGATTTTTTGCCTTTTTTTTTGTGACCTACAAGAAACGTATTCTTTTGTTTAATGAAGAAAAACATAACAGTAATTTACCCACCCTACTAAAAGGTGATTGAGAAAGCAGCTAAAAACATAAAGTAGTTGTTTATGGCTACAGTTACCTTTCTCTGTTGAATAGAATGCATCAGGCCTGTATAAAACATCCAGGGTAAAAGCCCCAGTGAAAAGAGAACCCCAGCTAGGTAGGAGTTGAGATGCAGGAAATGAGGACATTAAGGAATGTGCAGTGCTCAGTGCTGAAATTGTTTTTTTTTGTGTATGTGTGCTTATTTGTTTGGTTTGATTTTTAGTTAATGATATTTTTCAGGATAAAAAACCAAAAACAAAACCAAAACAATTTGTGACTAGCTCTTTGCATTTATTTTCCTTCCTAGGACTTGGGGAAGAGCTGGCATTTTCTCTAACAACAGAGCTCAGCACCATCTGATGGAGCCTCTCAGCTACATCTCCAGATGCTGAACACAGCTCTCTCTTGTGATGGTATTGTGGAAATCTATGGTGTGGTCAGAGCAGTGCAAGTTTTTGATCTGTAGCTATCCAGATGATGGAAAGCTTGTCTGAAACTTCTCCTTAAGCCTCTTCCACAGGTGAAGCACATTTGTAGGGAGGACCATAACTAGAGTAGAAATTTGATACTGATAGTACTAAGTCCTGGCCTTATTGAAGTTAAGCTATATTTTCCATAGATTTTACTGTGCCTCAGGTATTCCTTGAATCTCAGGGAACTAAATTTTAGCTAGCAATAGCATATCTTTGCTGATTTTTGTGACAGTTTTTTTCAACAAGAAGTTATCCAACAACCACAATTATGCTCACATCAAACACCTACCAGCATCTACTGAGCTACAAGCCAGGAGGGTTTCTTGGGAATGAAATGGCTCCATGACAATAGAAGGAATATCTTTTAACACCACCTCCACCATCACACTTCATGAGCATCACTAGACACTTCCCTGAATTCTTACTCCTCTCACAGGCCCAAACTGATGTATAAGGAAGGAAAGAAAAAGAGAGAGAGAAAAAAAACAAAAATCAAAGTGATGTTGCTATGAGAACCAAGGGGCTACAGAGACAACAGGAAGTAAACATTTTCTGGAACTAGAAAACATGAACATTATAATTACATTAATGATTAAATCTTTATGACACAAATGACATGTCACTTACTTCCCAACCTCAAGGTCATACTACGGCATGTCACACTTGCATGTCCTTGCCCATACCCTGATTCCTCCAAGACCTATTTAAATGTTCAATTTCACTAACATAAAGAATCTTCATGGGTCCACCACTGACATACATCTCAAGGAAGTGGAGGCAAGTGTTTGTGCCAGGATTAAGACTTTTGTCTTTAGGTACACTCCACTGTTGCATGTGAATCACTGTGTTCGGTGCACAGCAAGCACAATGATGGCTGCAGGACAAAACTGGAAAGGTGGGGGAAGTTAGGATTCATCAGATTCTGTGAAAAGAAAACAGCAGAATTTAAAATGAGTTTGCTCACTGTCTGTAGGATGTTATTCCACCTGGAAATAATAAAAGAGAGACAGAATTACAGCTCCAGCAAGAGCAGCGCCTGAATAGTTCTGTGCTGTGCCCACAGATCTACCAAAGACATTTCCCTGCTCAAGAATGCTTCAAGTAAACTCAAGCCAGTGGAAGTGAAGAGTGAAAGATTTGTGTATTACAGCTAAAATATTGCACGTCCTCAGGGCTGGAAGTTAGGAGATCTGAAGTTTTAGATTAAACTTGAATGCTGACACTCTGATGTAAAATTAATGCAGAGGATGTTGGAAAAAAAAGGTGGTAGGAAGCTCTGGAACATAAAGGGACATATTACCTTTAGCATTCAGTTTGCACTGGCTTTTTTTCTGTTCAGCTGGCCATGTACCTTGCTAAGAGTAACCTTTTTCACCCACCCTTTTTGCTCCACCCTCACTCAAATCTGTGTAAATGCTATCATCAAAAGCTCAAGTTCATCAGGGTACATGGGTGCATGCATGGTCTCCATTACAAGTCATCTGTTTGCTTCCTAGGTACTTGCTTTTTAGGTACTTAGACTCAATCATATTCTTAAAAACACTCTGAGTAAACTTCTAAGTCAATTTTCTTTTGCCTCATTCCAACCCACATAATGGGTGTATTCTTTTCTTTGGCTCCTTGTCTGCCCTTTAAACTTACTATCCCTGTCTGTAGTGCTCTAAAATGTCTGCATACTCACCAGCATTTCTCCATAGATTTTCTTATTTTGTCTGAATTCACTCTCTTGTCTAATGTCATACAGCCCTCTTGACTTTTTTCCTCTGCTCTGGACCATAAGTAGCATCTGATGTTCTTTCTCCTACTTTTGAAACAGTGCCCCTGGCCTCTGTCGTCATTCAAGCAGCCTTTCAACCCCTTTTGACCATCATTATTTTCGTCATTTCAATTCTTCATAAAAAGGCAAGAAAAAGGAGGAACAACACAATGCAAGAGTGTACCAGAAGTGCTGAGACTCTTCAGAAAATTCAATTATAATAATTTTATTCTTAGAAATAATCACTATACTAAAACCACTGATATTTTTCAGGGTCTATTTAAAATTATAATTTGATAATACAGATTTTGAGATAGCAGATCCCACATGATGAATGACAGCATCCAAGTTCTGCGTTGCCTTACTTAAAGAATCGGACCGGAAAACCACAGAAGATAAATGTCATGAAGCGTAGAAAAACAGGCAAAACAATAGAGAACAGAGCTTCTCCAAGAGAGGACTCTCTAATTCCTGGCTCTGTGATGGCTCTTTGGCTCAGGTTAGCTCTGCACTGAAGCCTGCAGTGCTGTGGAGCAGTGTGCAGCTGTAACTCCTGCAAGGAGGGCACATTCTCCTCTGGGCCAGATCCCTGTGCTCCTCAGCTCGATCCTGTGCTGTACCTGAGCTGTTTGGTTTGAAGTTTGTAGCCCTGCAGAGTAGACACACACCATTGAGGCACAAATAGTTTTGATCTGATGGAGGGAAAGTTGTTGGGTGCAACAATAGGAAATGCAATCAGCAACTTCTCCTGTTTTTAACAATTTGTACCTTGTGTAGAAGGAAAACATTACAGTAATTTTGAAGCCAAATAAGTAGGCCAGAAAGGGCTGCTCCACACTTTTGTGATCAAGTTGGAATGTAACCTCCAAGCTCACTTAAATCTCTCATCTTTTGTAAAAGAATTGTCAGTAGCCTACTCAGATGCCTACCTGTGCTTTTCTGGAGTCCCTATGGGATTTCCCAAGAGGACTTTCCAGATGACCAAAGTGTCCCCAGCACAAGCTGACTGCATTTCTCAGTTGATGCCCACAAGGTTTTATGCCCAAGAATTTCTGTTAATTTACAAAAAAGTTGTAACACTAGGTTTGAAAGAATTAACTTCCACTGGAGTCTAACTGTGTTTGCTGATTTTTCTACCAGCAGCCAGTATGGAGCTTGAGGAAAGCTAATTTCCCTTGCCAAAAAGAGCATGGAGGCTTTGTGACATCCTTTCTAGCCCATACAAGATTCTTTAGAAACAATGGCCTAAACCTTTAAAAAATATTTCATAGCAATGAAAAATGCGCTGAGCATTTTACTTCCAGCAGGACAGAATAACCTCTTATGTGAAAACCATGGACTGAATCTGTCCACCTATTCTCCCTGCAAAACATTTTCTAATCATGCTGTTAAAGGGGATGAACATATTTTAAAACATTAAAATTTGATTTTGCAAAGACAAATTTCAATATTAAAACACATATAATGACTCTTAGATTAAGCTTTTCTGATATACTTAATACCCAAGCTAAATAACTAATCCGCAGAGAACAGGAGGTGGACTCAGCAGCTGAGTAAGATTACAATTTCAGGACATAGTGTAGAGGACACAGGGAAATGCAATCTCATCATTTTCCTAACAACATTCACTGTATATTGGTTAGTCAAAACCAGCTGGCATGTAAATCAGAAAAAAAACCCCCAACATCCTGCATTCAGACTGAAATCGTCTCCTAGGCCTGAGACCTGCCCAGTACCCAACTGCAGCTGTGTAGTTTTGTCCTTCAGAGAAGAGGCAGAAACAACTCTGTGAGCTGTATTTCACTCAATGGTCTGTTTAGCAAAGCACAGGTATGCTCAACTTGGACATATAGCTCAGAAGGAAAAATTCCTCTCCAAGAAAAGCTGATCAATCACAAAATGAGTGGAACACAGTAATCATTAATTACAGATGAAAAATCAGTACATGATTACTAAAACAAAAGATTTGCCAAGGGTTCCTAAAAAAATTCCACTGTTTTTATAGCAGCAAGGTGTCAAAGCAAAAGAAATGGAAACAACATTATAGAAAGTCCTTTCTCAGAGTGAAGTAATTTTTTACTTATTACTGGATTTGTTCTACTTTTATGCAAGCCAGGAAAGGTAGTAATGAACAATCCACAATATAATATATTTCAAGTAATAAGAATTTGCCAAAGTATTCAAATCAGTTTATATGCATGCATCTGCACAGACATTGCATTAATGTACACAAACTCTGTTATGTTCACTGAAATCCACGTTAATGTGCTATGGTTGTTCTTTAATGCCTATGACACTGTGTGCACATGCACATGGTAGAGAGTGGAACATTCCCACATGCAACATGTGAACTGTTGCAAAGTCCTCTGGAAAACAAGAAACAAAACACTCTTTACCTGAGAGACACTATTTTTCACATATAGTATAGTACATGCAAACACATATGGAAAAACATAGCTAAAATAGCAATTTTCTTCACTTCCTTTCACCTAACTCAACAAAACCTAATTTTTATTAGGCTGTGATTTATTTAATAAATATTGTAAGTTCTTATATTTCCTCACGTATATCTCTGCAAGGAAAATAAAGCAAATTTAATTTAATGATTCGTAGGCAGATAATCTTATGAACTGTTCAGTTATATTTTACATGTATTTTTCAACAGCCTGTAAAAAATTAAAATGAAAAAGGACGAAGGTTTATATTTTAAAGTGTTTTGTTTTAAATTTTTTTTCATAAATTACTTTTTTCCTAGCTGAAAATTGTTTAAGAGTAACCAGATCTTTACAGAAAAACATATAGAAATTAAAAAAAAAGAAGACTCAAAATCATTTTACCTCAACAAAAAGAACCTTACGATGATTGCTCTCACTAGGACCAAAATATAAAATGAGATTTAAGAACACTTCAGAAGTTGCCTGCAATTCTCTTTGTAATTATCAAGTGGTTCAAATGATGAAATGTTGTGTTAGCTGTAATAGGCTATATATTCCAGCTATGTGACAGGTTTTTCTTGCCATCCAGCAAAGAAAATTCATTATCTATGCCACAGGAGTAAAGCTAAATCCCCCCCCCCCCCTTCATTTTAAAGAAGGCATATGAAGGTTACTAGAATGTCTTTGCTTTCTAAAACCACTGATATGTCATTTATATTCTCCAGAAGGAGAGAATTTGTCTACAAGCAAATGTCTCTGTAAAAGAGCAAGGTTGCTAATATTTAGCATATCTACATCTCAGCACATATTTAACCTGAACTCCTATCTGCTTCCTTAGGCATCTATACGGGGAAAACAGATTGAAGCAGGCAGGAAATAATGCAACCGATTTTTTAACGTGAGCAGGATTGGGCCTAACGTGTTGTTAGCATGAGGGAGAAGGAACTTCAGTTTTTCACGTGCTTCTTAATATAAACATCTCTTTGGCTTTGCAGAAAAGATTCTGACTTTGAGGAATTTCTGTCATAAGTAATTTCCATATATTTTTCCCCCAAATGGGATAGGAGCTCTTGCCTTGCCAAAGTAGAGTGGGACAGAAAATTTAATTCCACTTAAAAACTTATCCTGGAAAGCACAGCAACCAGGCTGAGGTATTTTTTGATGTCCACTTGTTGACACTGACCTGCACAATATCTGTGGCAGAATCTACACCAGAGAGATGACGTGTGCCCTAACCTCAGCGTGCTATCACAAACCACTTGGCACCGTGCAACACACAGAGGGAGGATGGCAGCAGGGGAAACTGCAGTGAATTGAACTGCTCTGTCTCACAGAGCAGGCCCTGAAAGGCACGGGTTTTAAGCACCAGGTATGGAAATGAATCTTCTCCTCAGCTGGCTCTGGAGCACGGGCTTGGATGTGCTTGCAGCAGTCTGGGTGGGACGCTGGGCTGGGTGACTGCTGGGCGAGAGGAAGGAAAGCAGTGAACCACCAGGCTCCTTCGTGCAAGTCCCTGCTTTATGCTAATTTGGATGAAATAACTATATTGCAGGATTTTTAATAATTCAAAATTATCACCCTACTTTGTCACCAAAATAGCACAATAGATAATTGATCTGCTGATCCAAAACAGCACAACCCCAGCAGAATGTTTGTGTTAATTCACGAGGGTTTTTTTAATGAATTTGGGAAGCTATCTATATACCTACACAAGGGTCTTATTTTATTATTAACTGCAGTAATTTCATACCGGAACCCTAATATTACAGTGCAATTTAGTTGAAACTGTTGAACTTGTGAACTGTTAACAATACAAATAACACAATAATAGCAAAGAATCCAAACACTTAGCAGCAGCAAACTAATAATCAGTAACACTTTCATGCCAAATAAGCTACCAGGGGATTAATAATTTTGCCTCCCTCACCGCAGCACCACTGGTGTTTCGAGACATTTCTTCTCTGAGGAAAGAAGCTGACATGTGCCCCAGCCCTAAACCAGGGTGGGTGTTTCCTCTGGGCAAAGGTTTGTCTGCTGGTGCTCCCAAATGTTTTCCACCCTCCTCCCCCTCTTGATGGGGCCCTGGTGAACACAGGCTGTGCATCACCAGCCCTGTCCCAAGCTATGCAAACAAGATACATTTCCAGCACCTCACCCTCGTGAGGTGATTTGCCTCATGAAGGTAAGGAGCCAGGAGGTAAACAAATAGGTCTGTTGAGCCAGGCCTTGCCTGTACACACCTGTATCAACAAGGATGCAAGCACAATTACCTTACCTTAATGAACTTAATCTTTAATTTCACAGCTTGGCCCTTGTGCTCGGCCTCTTAACAAAGGAGCTGAACTGTTTTAGTCCATATGACCACCCTTCCTCCAACAGCTGTGGAAACTTAAAGCCATGACAAGGATTTTTGCCCCTTGTGAAACTGTCAAAAGCAATAAATATTTTTCTTTTTTTCCATCATTAGACCCCGTTAAGAAAGCCTGGCCATTGTCCACTGTAATTCCCAGCGCTCACGGGGCAGGAGCTTTATTGTCCCAAATGAATCCTGAAGTGTGAACAATGCGGGGGAAAGCGGCCACCCTTTTCGGCAGGGTGTAGCCGCGAGGAATGCGGCGCTTCCCCACGGACGGCTCCGCCAAAAGAGCACTTGTGTTTTTTAACACTGGCCTTTCAGGAGGATGCTCGAGTTAAGGCATTGTGGCCCACTGTAAATAGATGCACTCGCCAGAATGGGGCTTCGTCATCCCTAATTAGGGAAGTAACTCCAGAGAGACAGCATGTCACTTGCAAGACTGGGCTCATTGTTGGGTTTGTGCGCGTCCCCACAATGTGAGGTAATTGGAGTTGTACCTTTTAGAAAGCTGCTAATTTCACATAGGAAGTGCTAACAAGACCTTTGTGTGCCATGTTTTCCTTCGTCCTTTCTAAGGAAGTTACAGAGCTCGAGTACTGGGAATGGCTGGGCCAAGGCCTGCCGGAGGAGGCTGCGGTAATGAACCACTTCAGCCCCCCGCCAGAAAAAGGAGGCCTAATTTTCGGGCCTGAGAAGACGAGGACGGACAAAAGGTTCTGTTTAAGCTTATTATACAAGACATTCTCAGTGCCTACACAGCTTTCCTCGAAATGACCCTCTCAAAATAAGTGCATCAAGTTTGAGCAAATAGAAACATGCAACTTTCGAGGCTGGGGGTTATAGTTTTCTTTACAAAGCCATTTATATAATGTAAGCCGCAATTAGCGCGGAACGGAGCAACAAGATCTAGCGAGGAAAGTTCCCCTGACAAAGGACAGAAATTAGGGGAATAAGTAACAGTTAAATATTGGCTTTGGATAACTGGCTGAAAAGGCCTTTCAAATCAGATGTGGATGTAGAAAAATAAAATAATTTTACTCCAAATATCTTTCGCTGCAAAATTTGGCTTTTAAATCGCCGACTGATTGACTCCACTAATTTCAAATTATCTAGATAGAATGAATCTGGCCTTAGAAAAAAAAAGAAAAAACCAAAAAACCTCTCAGCTTTTAAGCCTGACAATATCAGCAAAATGTCCATAGGAATTACATATAAAAATTCAAACAGTAATGAAACAAATTACTACTTACAGTATGAAAAGTCTGCAAAAGCTTTTTATAGACTTGAAATGCAGAAGTTATATAAACTACTCAGTGAAAAGAATTAGCAAATGACCTTTGCAGATCAGGGGCAAAAATGAACAGTCTTCAGGGGGAAAAAAATCACTGTTAACAATGGCTTTTAATGCCATTTTGCTTCCCTCATTTATCTAATAATCATGGCAAGGTTAGGGTAAACAATGAACAGTATGTTTTCACATATTCCACCTTTAGTGTCCTCCATATGAATTTCTAAAACACTTAAGAGAATAGATACATAAACCTGTGACCTTCAAATGAGCTTTTTGCTACTTCCAACATTTTGAATAAAAAAGGTCAGAAAATTGAACCGCTTTTGCGCAGTAATGAATTCCATTCTGTTGGGTAAACAAAGCTAAATTTTAAAACATGGACCTGACATCTCTATAGCTCAAGAAGCTATTCTCTTCTTTGGGCGCAGGGGGGAAGGGTGAGGAATGCAAGCACTCCACCAGCCACCCCCTAAATCACTGCAGCACCCGCCAAGGAAAGGAGGAGGAGACAAAAATATTTGGTTTTATTCAGCGAACAGCCATGATTTCCAAGGCCAGTGCAACACAAATGTTGGATTTTTGAGACTTTTTTTTCCTCCACCTCTCCCCCCTCAGTGAATAATTGATCCAGTCCACACAAAAAAGAAGCCAGCGCTACCCTCATCAAGCCAGCTCTTACTGATGAGGGCCTCCAAAAGTTACTTCAATTTCCGCCGTGCTTTTGTCCGTGAGTTGTCCTGGCTGAAAGGCCCAGTTAGGTATTGTTGCAAAAAAAGTCTGCGCCCACGTTTATTCCCCCCCTCTAATTCATACTCCGCATTGTGGGGTTTTGCTATTCAGGGACTGATTGGACAACAGCCCAAAGAATGGCCCCAGTGATTAGGCTCTCAGCATGGGTCTGGATTGTGGGTATAAACCCAGGGCTGGGGCTTGAATTCATGGCCGCTTTCTGCTTCCTCCTAGCGCCTCCCACACCCAATATTTTCTGCATCCTTTGCTGCAGGTAATGCATTCCTTCATAACAGGAAATGGAATCTGTATAATTAGCCAGCACAGTAGTGTGTGAGCCCTTGAAAGTCCCGGGGTTGTGCCCCAGGAAGCAATCGCGCCTCAGCATTGATAGGAACTCGCGGGATTTTGGTCAGGGTAGGATAATACCAAACCCGAGTATTGTCATGACAAGGTATTCATCCTGCTCGACAAAGGAAACTTTTCTGCCATCCCCCCAGGGGCACGCAGGGGCGATGCTGGACACAAATTTGTTTGTTTAGAAGTGGAGGTAGGGTTTGCCCAGCCCAAAGGCCGGGCCTGAGTCCGTCCCTGCCTGCTGCTGCAGCGCGCCATCTCGCTTCCCACTTTGCTTTACGTCTGGAAGTATGGCAGCTGTGCGAGGCAAGGCAAGAAGTGTACAGATGTCAGTCTGCCTCTTACATGTCAGTAGCTGGAATTAATTTACATTTATTTGCCAATTGTTTTATATCATTTTATGACAATGTGCTGCATAATATAATTTAAATCTTTAATGTACAACTAATTCTCTACCATTAATTTGTCAACATGATTACTGGATATGCCACCAGTAAATGCTGGATGACTTGAAATATGTAGAAGGCATTCCTGTAGCTTTAAAAGAGGTTTGTATCTGAAATGACAAAGGTTTACAGAACTTTTTTTGGTCTGTCTGTAATTTTATGAAAACTACAATTTCAATGTGATTTCACAAACTGAATTATTCCAAATCTCAGTCTGAAATAAAATCAAATGTCTAATATATTAATTAGCCCAGGGAGAGAGTCCCAACAGTATTGTAAGAAGCAAAATGATAGTTTGCTTCCTGAGAAACGCAGCCTTCATCGTGACAAATCCTGGCTGATAGGAGTTTAAACTGTCTCCCTGGCAATAGTATTTTATTTGGGCAGAACAGGAATCTTTTTAGCTATGTTCTGGAATTGAAAAGCAGCTCATAGCAAGAGCAGGTTGCAAATTTTTTGACAGAAAATGGTGATTTGTTGAAAGTTGTCCCGGGTGCGTAGAGCAGGAGCTACAATGGGGAAGGTTTCTCCGGGTAGAGCTGCTGATTAAAAAATGGAGAGGCAGAGGGAGAGAAGGAGAGAAGGAAAGAGGGAGAGAGGAAAAGAGGGAGAGGGGTTTGTTCTGCCTCCGAGCCCTGCCCCCAGCTGCCGGGAGGTAGGAGGTCAGGGCACTCTCTAGGGATGTGGGAGAGCCAGTTTCAATTAGCTCAGCAATGCGCTTGTGAGGGGGAATTCAGAGCACATCACCTCTCTGCTTTCAGGGGGGTCTGGCCCCCATTTCTCCTGCAGCTCCCCTGCTGCTTCTCCCCCTCTACCAAAAACGGAACGTGTACATGCTTGCCTCGTACAAAGCGGACCGGAGCCCGCGCTGGAGCGGAGGCCCCGGCCCTGCAGCACCGCGCCGGGCAGTGCCTGCGGGGCTCCTCCCGCAGCCCCGGGCTCGGGGCATGGGTGCGAGCAGCACCTGCAGAGCACAAGCATGGTTTGAATTCCGGGCTCGGCCTCGCTGCTGGCTCGGTGCTCTGCCGGCAGCCCGTGGCAGGCAGGAGCAGCCCCTTTGTCGCGGTGTGCTCACTGGGTGCCGCACAGAGCAGCCAGCCCTCGCCAAGGGACCCGGCAGCTCCGCGGACACCATCCCCTGGCTATTTATTTAATTCAGGTGGGCTCCCTGCAGCTCATCCTGGGCAGACAGAAACCTACACTCACACCAACATTGCTCCAGGACCAGGGTACGTGTACAATGAGTACAGATGAATATGCTGGGGAAATAATGAATAAAAACGGATTGAAACACAGCAATTAATTTCCGGGGAATAATTTGCTAAAGGAACATTTCATATTCTCACAATGCTCTTTTTAAAGCTCAGCTTCCTGCCTCTCATCTTCACTCTTCTCTACCTTTTGGGTATCTCACAGGAGCTGTATGAGTCACCAGAATACTGGAAAAATCTAGCAATTTCTTTCCTTAAGAAAAAAAAAAAAAAAGGAAGAAAAAAAAGAGGACTTGATTAAAAATTAAAATAGAAAAAAAAGAGAAGATATTCACTGAAAAAGAAGTGTTTAGACAAAGCCTGTCTGCTTCAATTTCCCAGCTACGTAAGCTCCCTTGCCCTGAGAGTGACAGTAGATTCCATAAATTAACTGAAAATCCCTCTTCTCAAGAGCCTAAGTTATCTCTTCTTTGCCTGCAGCTCTGATTTAGAATAGGCGCTCGTTTGTTTACTGTTTTAATTAATGCTCCTTTTCAGTGTGGAATAGGGGAAGGGAAATGAACTGACTTGATAAACAGGTGTAGCTGTTATGTGTTATATTTGGGATCATTCAGGACTTGCAACAGATTAATCAGGCTTGACTGGACGTGAACCTCCTAGCAGAAAAGGTAGATCAACTCTGCTGGATGCCCAGTAGGTGAGTATTATTTTAACTGCTAGCCTGTGATAGGGAAGGCTTAGAAGGACAGTCGTGAGTGGAGAATATCTCTGGTTTTGCCCAGGAAAGGAGTCTGATTCTTTCCCCCACTGCTTAACAGTTAAGGAGACCTTGACAATATAAGCCACTTTTCATCCCCCCTCTGCTTCCCCTTCTAACCTCGCTGCCTCATATTCAAGGGGAAAGAAACAAATAATCCCATTATTTTAAAAACATTTAAGTGTCACATTGGGGAAAATGCTCTCCTAGGTTAACTATGAATGATTGAAGATTTTTTTTCTAAATGCAATATAAGTGTAATAACAGTTAAAGTGTCATGCTACACTGTGTATTGCCTTTGCACCCTGTGTAATGCCTAGCACACTCAGAGCAGAAAATGATCTTAAATCAGTCTTTTCTCAAAGAGAGTTTGAATTCTTAGCCTCAAAGGAGAATAATAGTTGAGCTTAGGTTTCTTCATTATGAGGCAGCAAAGAAATTGTGTGATTTAACTGCATCACAGCAGTAAAGCACTGTTCAGCTTAGGAATATCAAATTCCAGAAGAGACTGCATCTCTTGCTTTCCAAATAAAGTAACTTCTAAAAATATATCCATTTACTCCGCAATTTTTCTTGGCTTGTGCAATTAATACGTGTACAGAAAGCAACATCACATTAAAAATAAGTGAAAAGGAAGCAGGGAGTATCCATTTATAATATTATCCAGCTGACCTTGGCAGACTGAGGCAATGTGGGGATGTTGCACAACAAACCAGGCAAGTGCTTTAATTTTAACTGCATTACATTAAACTACCCAGAGCTTATGGCTGTCAAATGGGACCGTGCTCACTCAGCAGACTGGCTGAAAACCAGCTTTGGTGTCAGCTGTGAAGACAGATGCTCACCCACCTTCTTGGGAAAAGATACTTTGGACAAAAATGTCCTATGTCCTCACTGCAGAGCACAAATATAGGGCTAGGTCTGGCCTTCCTTACACTGTCTCCATCAGGAGTATAAGTCCTGGAGTCAAAGACATTCAGAATATGACACAGGCAATCTTGTGTTATATCTGGACCGCTGATTTTACCCTACCATCACAATTTTAGTAGACTGCTCGAAGGGAAAGTTATTAGATATGGGATGGAAAGGAAGGATGGAAGTCCTGCTGGAATGTTCTTAGCATTTTACTGACCCCCAAATACTCCCAGACATGCAAGGAGCTTTGATATATTATAAAAATCTGAGATAAATGTCCTGTTCAAAGATAGCCTCTACTATCTTGCTACAACCATCAGCTTGGGCTCCATGATGGCAGCTGATAGCCTAGCAGTACCTACCATGCCATAATAAAACATTTATTAAATTTAAATTTATCTTATCTTGTTCATAGATGTCTAAATGCTCTCCTACCAAGATAAAAAACAGCTCAACAAGGTCTGCAAGGAAAACATTTTGGAGTTACTGCTGCATTCTCCTCTCAGGAAATTTACAGCCTCACAAAGGGGGAATTTTCAGCCTTCCAAACAGCATGGATGGAGGCCTGCAGTAGCATTTATTCACATGCCAGGTTAAGGAAGGCTCTGCCAAAGCCAGACCAAGGAAATCACAACCCAGCCTATGGATCCTGAGAAATCCCCCCTGAAAATTTGGTTGGAAGATGCCTTGTTTTCCTAGCAAGGTACTGTACCTGATCATCAACACATATGTTTGGAACCAGTCAAATGCACTTGGCAAAACCAGCATTAGACTTGTGGGAAATCTACAAAAACCCAGATCCCAAACCCAATAGCAACAAATGGTCAAATTTCTGAGGAGAAGGCCAGTGCCAACTGCCACACCTCTCCCTGGACAGAAGTGTGTATGTGCTGGAGCAGGAACACGCTTCAGTGCATTTCTATTGCTTCTGCCTCCCTCAAACACTCAGTGGGAAAACATCAGTGGGCAACTTATGTGTGATCTGCCATTGTTCTGGACTTCTCTCTTCTCCTGAGTATCCATTGACAAAACACAGACTCACCCCATACAGGAGCATCCATCCCATGATTCTAAGCCAAGTAAGGGCAGCCATAATCCTGATCTTCAGTTTTAGATCACAGCTAACTCACATAGGGAACAAATGACTTATTAACAAAACATAGGAACCTGAAAGTTAAGGATTAGGAAAAGACACCACAAAAATGGAAATTTATTCCAAGAAGTTTTGTGGATCTTTCTAAACCAGTAAGAACTGTATTTTACCAGTCACCTAAATTTGCAGTATGAGAAACAGCAAATGCTTGAAGCATGTGACAGAAAATCAGGAACTCCTAAGCCAACATTCACCAACAACTGGTATTGTCCTATCCCCTTTTTTGCATGCAAAAGCAAAATTTTTCTCCCAAGTCTTTCTTTTATCTCATGAATAGGATAGAGCTGTAGGCAAATGAGATTTAAATTATTTATTTTAAGAAGAATTGGTAGCACCTTTCTGACTTTTGCCCAGGACAGATCCATGAGGCATTGGCCTCATGAAAAACTCTTAGGTTCCCCTGCCAAAATCCTTTTGGACCTCCAGGGCCAGGCAAAGTCTCCAATGGCATGCGAGGGCAGGCAGAAGGTTTTCTCTTCCTGGGGAGATGTGCTTTGTTAAAACATGTGTTTCATTACAGAATATGAATGACATGTGAGGCTGTGGAGTGTCACAGCTTTTGCAAGTATTTGAATCCTTCCCACCTTTCCACCAGGAATTAACTCCACTATTACTGTTTATTGTGAACTTCAGTGACTGAGCTTTGGAAACTGCCCAAAATCTGCAGCGCAAACCAGCATCCAAAAGCCAGAAGAAAAGGAGGAAGGCAGAGGCGTGGAGGCAAGTGTCAAGCTAGTTTTGCAGAGCAAATAGAGTATTATCCTTTTGTTTAAGACTTTTTATCTGCTATGTGATACTTTGCTTGTAGGAGCGGCGCATACTAAGAGCTTTCCTGCGCACCCCACCGTCCTTGATTGCTTTACTGTTCTCACTGCAGATTTATTAAATTTTGAATTAACATGTGTTAAGGAGGTTGATTTTGTTTGCTCTGCCACATAACTTACTTTCCTAAACACTTAGTAATAGCAGCAGTTAATCTATTGACCAATGGCTTAAGCAGCAGGTGGCTTTAAGACCAATGGGCCAGTCCTGACAAGGCCCACAGAAATTCCTAAGGCCTCTTTGTTACCTGGGCTGGAATAGAGAAACTACTTGTTTGGAAAATGTTTCTCCTCCCACAAAACATCTTCAGTATTAAGGGTCTTTTGTTAGCAGAGGGCTGAAGAGGGGGATTATGAAGGATAGTCTGTCACACAAATTGTTTCTTCTTAGACATATAATGCAACTTGCATTAAAAGTTTACAAACTAATCTAATGAAATTATCATTCAAACGAAGCATGTCTCCGAACATTAAATTGACGCCCTGACCTGCCGTGCAATTTCCTCACTGGAAATCTCAAGATTCCTGCTGCTATTTTTTCTAAAAAGATTTTTTTCTAAAAAGCCCTCAGCACTGCTCTGTTTGAAACAGGAACCCAGATAATCTGCAAGGGCTCATTTTCCTGGAAACCCAGGCAGTAAAACATTAACAATTAAATTAGTTCCCATGTCTTAAGGAATCCGGAGTTAACTGTGTGTCATCTGGGTCATTATAGCCTCTCCCTGCTGTGGCATGTAAATCCACATCAGGAAAGGTGTTAGTTTTTTTCAAATTTATTATTAAATTATTTAGTCAAAGTCAGCAGCAGCTGCAGCAACTGCAACTTGCAGTTCTGCACCCTTTCAGACTACGTTGACTTAGCTGAAGGCAATATTCAGCTGTGACTTTCTTTAAGGAGAATTTTACATTGCATGGTGGGGAATCATCTCTCTCCAGAGTGCCCATGCATGCACAGAAAAGACAGTGGCAATTCCACTATAGTAAAGAAATGGTGCTAGGGGGAATAAATGGAGCCTTTGGGGTAGCTTTCATTTTGTTTGCCAAGCTTTCTGTGTTGTCCTGATCCAAGTTAGGAAAAACATAACTCCATGTGGTCTGAATGTGCACATATGTGTATGTGTACATGCACAGATGTACAGACATACCTATATTTGAATACACACACAGACACACACATATACATATATACTCTGACTCCTGAAATACAAATCCAATTCTCTGTTCTCTGTATGATAAATACAGTTGCAAACAGCTGCCCTGCAGCACATAAAAAGATAGGAATAAGAGAGACCAAGTCACAAAACATTCTGTAGCCTGCTTTCACTTTGCTGAGGTTTCTTCATCCCTTGAATTGTGTGTCTATCTATATGTTATGTACACATTCCATATACATATGTTATAGATATATGCACTTATATGAAACTTCTATTTAAGACCTTTATATTTTGGGGATCTTGATCTCATCTAGCGATGAGATCCAGTAGCACCACTAGGTGCTACTGTAATACAACTAATTAATATTATTTTTACTGCTAATAATAACAGCCGTGTTTACTTTTAGCATATTTTCACTCTTGCCAACATATGTTTCTATATTCTCTAATTTTCTCATTCTTTGCAGCACAAATGCTAAGAGGTATCCTAATTAACTGCTCAACATTTGACTTTCATTTAGTTTTTCTCTCAAACTTATTTATTAGGCTTTGGTTATCAGTGGGAGAGTTTCTAGCACTGAGACTGCCAGGATTTACTCTAAGCCTCTTAGTCTGATGTTTCCATGGCCCTGGCTCTCTCTGTAGAGAAGCTAAGAAAACCATACATACAGATTTGGCCCCCTTTATTTCAAGTCATCTAGAGCAGATGTGAGTTTCTTTTTCTTTGGAGTGGGGGGTGGGGAGGTGGGAGGTGGGAGATGGAAAGAAAGGCACCTGATTATTACATAAACTGGGGAAAATGCTGATTTTCGGCCAGAGCTTGTGGAGCACTACTGAAGAATTTTTTTTTTGCTTGTCTGAGACTGCATAACTGGGTTCCAACATATTTTCAGGGCATTTCTCTGAAGCTGAATTCCCATGAGTAACAACAGGAACACCTTTGTCTGATTTCCACACCAAAGGTTTCCCCAGAGACCTACAGCCAAAGCAAGCCAGCAAATGTAGGAAGCATTCCCTCTGCAGCTGTCCCCCATGTCCCCAGTGCTCTTCCAACCTGTGATCTGTGTAGGACACCCTCTTCAGTCCTGCACCTGCAAGAAAGGGGCTGTTCCCAGTCTCCCTCCCTGTTACTCCATTAAGTACTCAGTGCTCTCTTTTCTCTTTATTGGTTTGTTTCTTCCTCTTTTTCTCCCTTTCCTTCTCTCCTGCTGCCTGTCTTCTTTCCTCCTGCCTTTCCATTTTCTCTCTGTTTTTAAAAAAATTCTCCAAGAGGCGAGGTCTCCTCTCGCTGACTCAACACCTAATTAGAGCAGTGAAAATTAGCTGCATTCACTCTGGCTTTAGTCCTGGCAAGAGTGTTAGAGAATTGGCCCACTTTTCAAGGTGCCAAATTGAAGGCTGAATCCAGGTGTGGTCAGAGGCAAGGGGATTATTTTCCTCCCATGGGGTGCAAACAAACGCCTGTGCTAGGGATAGATGGGGTGGGGACAGTGTTGCCCACAGGAGAGCTAAAGGCTGCTGACATTTGAGCCCTCAGCACATTCAGTACCAGGCTGGGTCACAGCTTCCACAGCCTGACAGCTGTGTCACAGGGATGGCAGCAAGGGTGGGCTCTGTGTTCCATGGCAAGGACAGAAGGAAGGGTGGAGAATCCTAAAGGTATGGCAAGTCCCAAGGAGAAGTGGGTACTGATGAGTTTGGGAGACAAAACCACAGCATTTGTTGCAGGTTTTCCATACTCTCCAGCAGCATCCTAAGTTCTGTTGTGTTCCAAACTCTTTATGTTTTCCAGCTATCTAAGTACCAGTGAACAGCAGGGGAGTAAAACAGGTCATGCTTCATCTGATGGAATAAAGCTTGCTGGTTCTGAAAAGTCAGAAGGTGCAGGTCAGTGTGGATAACCTCACTTCTATTATCCTTTCAAAAGGAGAAGATGTAGCTTTCCTCACTACCCTTGAAGAGTACAAGCATTGACTGAAGAAGCAGCAAAGTTAGAATCTCAGAGGATGTCTGCATGTTGCCAATTTTACTTCAGAAAAAAGAATCTCTTGTTTGAGTAGAGCTCTACCACATCCTGTAAATTGTTGTTGCCTGTGCACCACCATCCTGCATCCCCAGAAATCACCCTTTTATCTCCTCCTGTGGATGCAGAGCATAGAGCACAGTCCTTGAGGAATGCAAGGAGCTGGGAAACATAGTTGTGATCAAATATCACAACTATAACCAGGAAGAAAAATGAGAAAATATAACACCTGATACTATTCTGCTCTGATTTTTCATGAGCCCTGACAAGCAATATAATGTTTTACACCATGGCCTGGACTGGGGAGCTTCAGACCTTCCTAGATCCATCAGGAAAGAAAAGCAAACTATCTGTTTTTAATGTTTAAAGCGTGGAAACTTCAAACACAATTTGTATTTTTCCTGTTTTGCTTTCCCTGATGCAATAAAACCAATCGATGAAGCTTCAGAAGGGACAGGCCTGTATGGAATGCCCCATTGCAATTATTCTGTGGAGAACAGGGGGCAAACATTATCTCCACTACCATGTGTCTGTGTCTTTTACTGTTATTTCTTTAGGGTGGTCTATATATGAAATAGTAACAAACAACCCTTTATTCTTCCCTTCAGACCCCTCAGATTTGGCTATGCTTTGCAGTTCATCTTTGTAATGAAGCCCTACCACCTCTATAGTTCTTTAAAAGGGTCATAGGGAATTACAGCAAAGTGGTATAGAAAGGTAAAGATGTCAAGTGAGTTATGAGCAGAAAAAGAACTACACAGTAGGTCAAGGTTTGGGCAACAGCAGGGAGATTTTTGTTAAGATAACGTTACTCCCAGTGGTAGTGACTTCCTTTGTAATCCACAGCTGCCCAGAGAGAATTGCCTCTATTCTCATGGAGTCACAGGGCCCTGCAACAAGGTGCTACTGGGTCTCAGTGCAATAGACACATCAATTGCTTGTAGAAATACACTTTTACTATATCAGCAGCATCAATGGGCTTTGGTGTAATATTTTGTAATGCTTCACATTTTCAGGTTGGTTTAAAGACAATTATCAGAGCCCCTTTTCAAAGCTAAATGGAGGTTTGTGCAGTTATGTTTTCCTTTAGGAAGGGTAAAGGGGCAGAAGTTTCTGAATTATGGCCCACCTAAACCAGCAGAGAAAAAGGCCTGGTCCAGCACAGGAGAATCTACAGTCACTGGTTATGTCTCTGAGGCACACAAACTCAAGAGCACCTTGGGAGGATGTAAATTCAAACACAGGCTAGAAGCAACCTCCAGAGAAGGCCAAGAGAGAAGGTTCAGGCTGATGGTCCTGCTCAGCACAGGTCTATGGGACAAAGAACAGGGTCACAGCCTTCCACACATCCCATCTAAGAATGTAGCAAAAAACCCCCTGGTCATCCCAAAGCCACCCACTGGAGGATTTGGATTTACAACCAGCCTACCCTTAGGCTACTCCTCCCTGAAAGAGAAAGATCAAGAGGCCAAGACTGGACCTTTGCACACAAACCATGGGACTTTCACTGGCCACAGTGTAGGAGGCCAGAGCCAGGACAGGAAGCACAAATACCTTGAGCGTATCCTTTGGCTTAGCACACCGAGGTCAACATAGATGAAGCCATGTTGTGCCTGAGCTTGCAGTCAGCTTGCAGTTTAAAGTAGCATAGACATCCCTCAGAGAAGCACAAGTGTTTTGAACTATCACTGCAGGACTATTTGCCTTTGGAAGTCAGATTTTAAAAGAAATCTGGGAATATACCAATTCCTGTGCTTTAAACATAGAAGATGCATTGCAGAACACGACATTGCTACATCAATATTTTTAAAATGAATGTTTAAAGTGACATTTCTTTCCTCATTGAAAGAGCTTGTTCAACACTTCATGAAAAGCTCCGATTTCTGAATATTCTGATAAACGTCCATGTTCCCTACACTGAAAATATGCCCAGATTCAGCATTAGATATTAAATTTATTCTTATTTCCATGCTATGAAAAGATAAGAAATCAGCAAAGAGGAATACTAACAACAATATAGATCTTAAAATATTTTTAAAATATCCTTTTTTCCCCACAGTTCTGGTGCATATGGACTCACTCTAAGCCATAATAACCATCCTATAGCTCATAAAATGTGCACTACATCGCATTTTAGATAGAAGTCAGCAGGAACGAAGCTGCTGAAATGGATGAATAAACAAATTGTTGTTAAGGCTACACACATCAGCCTCTAAATAGCAGTAGAAAAATGTGTTGTGCTTCTGCAACTCAAATATCTGATTGTACAATGATCTGAACTGTTCATGCAAGTGTTCACTTCAGCTTGACCCTGTTTGGTGCAGGTGGGAAGCACCGAGTGTCAGAGTAGCAGGTAGAATGGCTGGTGGCTCTGGGACAGGGCAATCCCATCCAGCAGCAGGAACAGCATGGCTGTGTGGCGATAAAATGCCCCCTGCTTACTGGCAAGGGTGGTTCCTAGGGAAAACATTCCTAGTCACCTCATCAGCATGAGGTAGATCACTCTGAAGGCAGAAGCACAGGTCAAGTACAATAATATGCTGCCTTTACACCATTTTCTTGAGTCCAGGCAAGCCAACACAGCACGAGGTGAGCCCCCCACCCAGCACTCAGCATTCCCTGCTGCTCCTTCACCTTGTATCTTTCCTGGTGAGCACACATAGCACATCCCACAGATGCACTGCAACACAAATGGGAGCCCACACTTGGGCTTCTCAACATACATCGGTCTGTGGTCTGCAGGTTCCTGTGCCTGTGGTTAGTGGGGACTGGAAAGTTTGGGAGTGGAGCCAATTCTGTTCCTCTGGAGAAGTTTTTAAGGCGCTCAGTCTTACCTGCATCCCTGCTGTGGCCGTGCTGCTCTGCGGGTCTGTGGGCTGCTGCCCCACCGAGATCTGTGCCTGGTAGGATTATCCACTGTCCTGTGACGAACCCACCTGGAACTGCTTCGCTCTCACTCCTAGTCTTTGGGCACAAGTAGGGACTTCTTAATGCCATGACCTGACAGGATGTGTCCTCCCCAGCAGCCCATGCTCAGCCCTTCAGGCCCTGGACACAAGCCTCCAACCCTTGCCACCTTGGCATGGAGGGCCAGGATGAGATGCTGCCTGTGCTTTGCAGTCCTTATTTCCGTAAAGGGGTCTTATAACAAAGAAAAGAGCTGGCCAAAAGTGACCTGAAAAGGGCTGAGGTTCAGCAATAGGCATCCTTTCCACCCATCATTGTTCGGCAGCAATTTCTACCCAGTGGCAATATTCCTCTGCTTTGCTCACAGCTGAAAAGAACTCTGAAAATGCTTTGAAAGGGCTGCCTTTTAACTGAGCTTAACACCTTTCTAAATGATTTTTGTCATGGTGACTACCTCCCTCTCAGATGAGAATTTCATCTTTTCCCTCCCATTTCCTTCCTGTGCAGCCTATAAACCACTGTAAAATATGGCTCACTGTTTCTGCGTTCTCCCATGCCCTTTATTTCCATAATAGACTCCTTGCCCACGTGTTTGCTAATATTTCTACCTCACTACATAAGCTGGCAGATTCCCAGAGAGTTGGTGCCTGTAACATGATCCCTTTTTTTTCCCCATGCAGTTATCTGGCAGCACCTTGTCTGCAGGGTGGGCACAGAAAAGCAGAGATGCATCTCACCTGGCACAAGCTGTTGTAGAGCCACGAAAAAACCACCTGCCCTTTCTGTAGTAATCTGCCCAGATGCTGCTCCCTGCACCAGGAATGCAAGGTTATATCACTACTTTGCTTCCCGTTGTGTCACTGCTTTCTGTTTGCATCAGTTATTGAACACATTCACACAGTACTAATGCCTTTGCTGTGATTCACACCACACAGAGCTTTATGAGTGGTCTTCATCCCTGAATCTTCTAGTAGCCTGCAGACTTGTGCAAGTACTTGTGTCAAAAAGTGGCCCAAACAATTCCTGCAGATTTCTGGTGAGATCACAAAGAGTTAACCTAGAGCCACCTCTGCTAAGTATCTTCCCCAGTTCCTGGAACGCAGCACAGCAGCAGGAACACGAAAACAGTAAGAAGATGTAGGAATGTCCATCAGGGCTCCCTTCAAATAAAAAAACAGCTTTTTCTCCTGCAGAAATTTGACAAAGAAATTTGACATGTTTTCTTCAGTGCTCTTACTCGATCTCTTGAAAATGAGCAGCTTGCGGCTGAAACGCATTAGAAGAAGGGAAATGCCAAATTAAAATACTTCTTGTACATCCTACATCTCTGTCTGTATTTCAGTACATCTGCTGAGAAATCCAATACTGGTACCATCCATCAGAAAGAATGATAACCTCTTCAGAGAATTTCAAATGATACCTGATGATGAAAAATATGCAGTTCCCAGGATATGCCAACATCTAGCACAAAAATTAACTGCCATGGATGGTTAAAGGTCTGCTGTTTAAGAACTGTCTTTGAGTGAAACTTGCAATATAAATACATTTCTGCCTGTCATGGAGACTTTCTCTATGTGTTACTTCACTTCTTTGCCTCAGTTTCCCAGCATGGGAAAAGGTCAACTATTGCATCAGCTGATGATGTTATGTAAGCAATGATTCTAAAAACCATATTGAATGTACAGAGCTCAGATTAGCCTCGGTTAAGAGCTATCTATCATCATTATTAATTAAACCATGAGTTTTTATCCTGGAAATACTGTTTTAATGGACTTTTTATTTGTTGTTTGCCTTTAAAACTTCCTTAGAAATTAAAAGTATCAGAAAATTAAACCTCTTTTTGCAGTGAAGATCTCATTTTGCTAATTTGCTTCCCAGAGGAAACAACTCCAGAGCTAAGACTAATAATTGTGGCTACTGTCTTCTCATTCCAAGTAACTTGGAGGCTGATGTGGTTTGTGATAGCAACTTATACATTAAGAACTCTGATCCACACCCAAGAACCTCAAGGAGCTCCTGTCTGGATTCAAATGCTAATCTCTCAAAGGTTTCACAATTTATTTTTTAATGGTCCACTTCTGAGACATTCATCTGACACTTTGACTATTATGTTACCTGGATTAAAAAAGATGCTAATAAGAGTATTAGCCAGGTTCTTACACACAGAAAGCTTTTGCAATTACAGTACCTCCTGAGTGACTCATTCAGGATCCTGGGAAAAATGGAGCATTTTTTGCTTTTGAGATCTGTTGTGTTTTTTGGTTTTCTCTCCTTTTTTTAAAACCTCAAGAAGTGCTTAAAGTTCCTTGTTAAGAGATTTGAAAAATGTATAGTCCTTGTAAATTAAATACTACAAGTTCTCAGATGAGTGATCCCTAAACATTTATTATTCACACTAATACGATCTAATTCTAACTCACTGTAAGATTTATAGAAATTAAAAGACTTCATATGCATAAGAGTGATGAAAATATAATCTAGTTCATGAAATCTTTATATGCAGCTCTATATTTCAGCAGTATAGCTATCCCTGGCGCGCTCCAGGCTTCAGGAATGTGCCACCTCAGGGGCCGCGCCCTGAGCCTGTGCCAGGGCAAGAACGGGACAGGGTCCCGGGAGCCTGCGTGCCCAAGGGTCCCCCACTGGGACCCACTGCACCAGGGGAGCTTTGGGGTGCTGCCATGACCTTCCTAAGGCGGTGAACACTTCACATTTTGCTCCTTTGCCCACCCTGTCTCACAGCGAGGGACCGCAAATGAACGGGGGACTGGGACACTTCCCTTACAAAGAGAGGAAGCCGCTGAAGGAAGAATGTGGCCCTGCCACGGCAGAACTCGCTCCCGCGCCTGCCAGCGGCCACAGAGGCTGTTCCTTCACACAGGGATTTGAGAGGCTGGGCTGGAGAAGGAAATTTTTGTTACAATTATGTAGCTGCATTCCCCTCAGCTGGAGCCCCATGGAACTGGCATTTCTCTACCTCATGTATACGATTTAGGAGAGCAAATCCGTACTGCTGGCATTTAACTGTTACCCGTGAGTTGCGTGACCACTTTTGAAACAGAAATGGGAGGCGTTCCTTCTAAATTAATTTTCTTTTTTAACTACCAAAGCCACTGCACATAATGCTGCAGCAACTTCAGCAACTGTCTTGGTTGCACACCAAGGATTTCACTGAGAACATGTTAGAGGGAATCAGAAAGCAGAGAAAAGGTCACAAATAAGCACCTTAGGAACAATGAAAGCTTTTCTCCATGTAGCAGTGGGAGAGTTGCTAGAAAAACTGAAAAGGTATTAATCAGAAGTGGCTATAAATCCTCTGGAGTTTTGCTCTTATAAAACTCCTCAGAGAAAGTCTTGAAGGAAATGCAGGTCAAAGCCCAAAAAAGCTCTTGATCAGAGATTGCTGGAGGAAAATCTTCCCAGATGCCATTTAATAGGCAGCAATCACCCCAGGAGTGGGAAAGCCAAGTACGCTTGAAACATGGTTGCAGTTCCTAATAGGCCTTGTCACACTTAAGGCACTGCAAGCTCCATCCAACGAACAGCTGAAGCTGGCTGGCGATTCATAAAGCCAACAGTTTAAAGTTTATTATGATGAAAGCACTTAATGACAGCCATCGCTAGGGGCCCATCATTTATAAAGCTGTGCTGAGTATTAGACATGTAGCATGACCACCAATTTTATGTCACAATTGCTACCATAAAATGACCTTTGGTGATTTTTACTGCATGTGGTGGACAGCTCTTCTTTTACATTAGTGCTCTGTGGCTTTTCTTTGCAGACTATTATGCTGTCTAAAGCTTATTTGGCACTGTCGTGAGTCTCAACCCTTGTTATTACCCCGAAGGCCTGTCTAAAGGAAAACTCTCATGTTCTATTATAGCACTCCAATAATTTACAGATCTTACCATCCTTGGTTAGCGTCATAATTTAGTGCAGATATTCCTTCATTGTTACCACATTTAATAAAATCCCTCAGTTTCTACAGACTGCACTAAATTTTGTATCTGGGCCACTAAAATGCATATGCCTCTGTATTATGGAGACATGGATAAGGGGTTTTAATTTTTTGTTGTCAGTTGAAAGGAAGGGGAAGCAATTGCTGTGAACAGTAGTTAACCTGGGAGAAATCTCCTTAAAGCCTTAGGTATAAATGCTAGATATCACACAAACACTAGACGTAATTTCAGTGCATAATGCACAAACATACATTTGCATGTGAACAATATTACTTAATTACCTTTCAAATTTTAGACTGACTTTGTATACTTACGAAGTGTCTGAATGTACCAGCACTTTACTGTTCTGATGTAAAGCATTACCAGTAAAGTGGTCTGTCCATGCTACAACACCTTTAAATTGTATATATAATTTTATAAATGATATAAAATCTGTTTCTCCTCCATGAAAAAACACACCAGAATCACACACTGCAATCTTGAAAGGATTTAAAATATGTGATTTCTGCTAGTACCTACTGTATTGGGTTTTATATAAAGCTTTTTTCAATAAGGTAAATTGTTACATGACAAACTCATCTTCCACCATTATCATCTGCTGTTTGTGTTTAACAACAGGAGTCCTGGTCTAACAAAACTGTTGTAATGGCTGTACAAATTACTCAGCTGAAAGCTTTTCACCAAACCAAACAGTATTAATCAGCAGTTCTTATGAAGGTGCTAATTAAAAACAATTTTCTTCCTCAGTTTGCAATACTAAGCCATCTTCATTTGCACAGTTTCCAATATACAGCTACTGTATACACTCACACTTCAGGGCCTCTATTAACTATTGAATCTCCTATTACTTATTTTATTACATTCCTGTCTCCCAAGTTTCGAAGCTTGTTGACATTTCAGAAGTCACAGCATGATATGTTTAATCATTTAAAAAGTACATTAATTGGAGTCAGAGTCAGGAAAAAATAACAGGTCTTTTGGCATGCAGGCTCTGTCAGGGCACAGCGCAGTCTGAATGTTCAAATCCTTTCTGTGAGCATAACCCATCACCCAGGGGCAACATTTTACAACTGAAGGGGGACGATGCCTAATGCAGACAACCATCATTTTTTTGCTTGTTTTTAATAAGCAATCTTCTACAAGTGACACAGTTTTGGTTATCTGCAGGGAAATGCATCCAAAATAAAAGATACTTTCTGTTACCAAAGGCCTACCTCTCCCTTGCTGTCGTCAGCCACAACAGCTCTTTGTTTTTGGGGGCTTGGCATCTGTTGAGTTTAACCCAGATTCGAGGGTCAAGATGTTTCTTCTCAGGCTGTGGAATGCCATCTGGACTAACGCTTCGTGCATCTTCCCTCTACTTTCCACACACTTTACACACGAGAAGACAATGAAGATCCAGTGCCGCTGTTGGACAGCCATGGAAAATATCCAGCTTTTACCCAGCCACAACAATATGCTGGGCTTTTTGGCAGCAAGCCAGCTGCTGACTAAGCAAGGAGCTGTAATAGGCTAGACCCTTTAAAAATGGGAAAGAAAAGTTAGGTTTGTTACATTCAGCTGTTGGAACAGAGTCCACAGGTTGGAGAGGGAGATGGATCTTGCAGAGGAGATGCAGCAGCGGGCCTCACAAAATCTGGGGTCAGTTCTGGAGTGCACTGCCTGATTTCTAAATTGCTATAGGCAATGGAGACAGCAATACTGGCAGTGCTTCAGGTTTCCTCATATGAGGAATGGGTATCATTTGGAGGGGTCCCCTCCTTACTTACAAATTCATCTGCAAATTTACTAAGTACTTCTTATAGCTTCTTGGGATTTTGAATGAGGGTGCCCTCATTTTGATTGCATTAATAAGTGCTGTTGCCCTGCAGATGAGAATCATATTGAAAATCAACTTTCAAAACAAGCTTTCAAAAGATACTAGTGGGCTTAAAACCAGTGTTAGACTACCAATACGTGGCAGTGGAGACACCACCTTAATCAGACTCAAGACAATATAAAAAGTAAATAAAAATATAGCAAAAAAAATTGCCTCCATTTGAGAAACAACATGGGATGACCAGGCTGTGCAGAAAACATCCTAGACATACCCACCAGTGCATGCTGTCCTAGCACTTTCTTCCAGTTTCTCAAAACCTTTCAAAAGAGTAAAAGGAATTTGCAGTTTGACATCACTGTTAAAAATCCCTGCCTTAAAAAAGAAGAAACCTACACACTGGGGAAAAAAAACCACCAAACATTAAAATCCAGGTTAAACTACATGTTTATAATTTCTCCTGTGAAAAAACAAGGACTTGGTTATCCCCCTCTTGCATTAGAGAGAGTGGGTAATAAAACAGTGTGCTGTTTGACTTTCATGTGTTGCTGCCTTCTTCCTCTTCCCCCGCCATATCAGCTGTGCCACCTGCCATATCAAGAGGAGTATCAAAAGCTCCACCCACTGCATCCTCTTTTGTTCAGGGAACAGCGAAGGAGAGTTGTAATGGAGATGTAACACTTGATAGGCTGTTTGCAGCCAGGCTCAAGATATAAAGATGCTTTTTGTGGGGGGAAACAATTTTAATCCAGCTTTCCTCCTTGTGCAAACATATAGCCATTAAAATCACAGGCAAAATATGAATGACTTGTCTAATAAGGATTTTGAAGCTGGACTGGTACCTGAGATCGCAATATCTCCTCCCTCATCTCACATTCCTAAGATATTTTTTGTTTCAAATCTAATTTGCTTCCTAAATTGAAAGATTTTCCCCACTGTTCCAGAATGCTATCAGTTGGGACTAGTTTGCAATTTTTAAGCAAGGTGTTGCCATATCTCACAGCAGGAAATAGAATACTTTCTTCTTGATCATTCATATTCTGAAGATTACACAACTAACTGTCAGTGGCACCAGGTGCATGAGAGCTGTGCCCAAGGAATGAACGTCCACAAAAATACCATTCCTCTCTGCCATTTTTCTCTGAGAAAGAAGACACAGCATTGCTGTAAGAATTACCAAAATATGTGAAGAAAATCTTGTATCTGCCTAACATTTCCATTCTCAAGCCAGCATAGCTCTTGCATGGTGTCATTCAACTTCAAATGCTTTACAAACACAAAGTAATTAAGCTCAATATTCTGTTACAGAACACTGTAAATTATATCATTAAAAATATACCAAGTATCAGAGACTAGTTAAAACACATGACATAAAAGGCTCGGATACATTTTATAAGCATGATTTGACAAACTGCCTAACATTTTCTTAACAAAGATATTTGATGCATTAATAAACACTGTATTTTTATTAAAATTTAAGTGCTCAGAAACAATTCAAATACCTACTAATGCAAGGGACTCAGAGATGTATCTAAAAGAGAACACTCTTAGTGCCTCATGTAAATCCTATATCTGTGACTTTTCAACACCCATTTTAAAACAAAAAAAAATCAAAAAGAGAATGTGTTTATGTACCTCTAAAAATGTGTACATGGACCAAACCTGCAAGCACTTATGTAGATTAGTAACTTTACTGCCTGTGGAGCTCCAATATGAGTTTGCAGGATGAAACCTAAATGCATCTTTGGTAAACAAGCCATCAATTACACACTTTAGGGACGGCAGCACCTGTGCAAAGCCTTCAACTCAAACGACAGACACTAAAGAAATAAAAAGCAATTATCAGCTACGAATTTGAGTAAAACTGTCTTCTTCTTAGAGCTAAAACCGCAATTTTCAAATGAGGCTGCCTCTATTTTTGGCAACTAACAATCTTTATTAGATTATTGTACAGCAGACATTCAAGTCCTCTCCAAAATAAAAGGTTTGCAAATTTTAATATTGCGCTATTTTCCACACTGCTTTGTTGATTATGAAGATTTCCTTGTACATGCTTTTAGAGAAACAAAGGCGCTGCTGTGTGGGACAAACAAAACAAAACTAATTACACTAAAGCCATCTTCACAGCAATTTCAAATTACTCCTAAATGCTTTTGATTTCTTACTGCACAAGTATTTTCCAACAGGAGTTTGAATATGAAACTCATACCAGCTATACTACTCAGTTCTAGGATAAATGGTTGGTTTGCATTGCCCCTGGTCTTTATCTAACACCGAGAATAGGCTGCTTTTTATCAAAAGAGGAATAAATTGCTGTTATTGTGATGTTAGCCCATCACTTGGCATTGCAATTCAAGTTTTTGTGCGAAAGAAATGTATGATCTAACTGCGACTTGACCTATGCCTTCTGAGATCCATCTAGGTGCTCTAATGGAGCATAAAAAGTACTGAATACAAGGACGTGCAAACTGGTAGTGAAGAAATTTATTTGGGAAGAAGCAGAAGAGCAAAAGACTTTCAGGAGCTTGTGGTTTACATGCTGGCCAATGAGTTGAATATGGAAGAATGCTTATTGTCAAATTGCAATTCTTTTAATTAATGTATTTCAGCAGGATTCTCTACACTTGCTTGCAGCTAGTACCTTCCTCTCTCAGTCATGGTCTCTGCCTCTCTCTTTTTTTCAACATTTTAAAAGTGTTGTGGTTTAAAGACTGCTGCTGAGAAGTCATTAAAACAGTCTGTTAAACTGTTAAGAAATCAAATACTGCTCCTGGTTTTTTGTGGGATTTATGTCTTTTCCAGTACAAGAAAAACCACATTAAGTATATATCAAATATATGGGCCACAGTATATCCCAATATAAACTAATTTAAGGGAGATAGTTTGATTACATTATAAAATCCTTTAGTTCTTACAGTTTTTCTTGGAATTTATCAAAAAAAAGCATTTGTTTTTTTGAAAGCAATTTCTAGGATAGTAGCATTTAGATTTTAGTCCTGATAAAGACTCACTTTCCATTCATAGTCAGAACCTAAATGTGCTCTTCTTGTACCTAAACAGATAATAAGCACTCAGCACACTCCCCCTTCTTGACACAACACACTGAGACTAATCACACATAATTGGAGAGGAGGAGCAGAGGGGCTGGGCAGGCTATTGTGTCCAAAGGACAAATGGTCAGTTTATGAGGCTTTTGTCTGATGCATAATTTCTTATACATCTACAGGAGGAAAAGTCCTGCTGGAAAAAAACATACATACACACATATAGAAAAGGGGCCTTCAACACTAAAACAAATGAGGACATTTCAATCATGGATAGAAAAATCAACAGTGGAATTAAAAAAAAAAAGGCAGCAAAATACAAGCAATCAATAGGTACACTTTAAGAAGATCTTCAGACAACTATTTCCTTATTAATTAAGTGTCAATGCATTCACTTCTTTACAACCAATTATCTAAGCCCACAAAGTATATTATCCATATATTTTCAAATACACCTCAAAATAGCATTTAAAGAGATCAACAAAGTACATGCAAGTTTAAAGGCACAAAAGAGAAGGAAGCCAGCTCTACCACCTTTGTTAATGCATACATGTGAAGTCCTATCAGTTTAAGGCTGGAATATAATTGGAAAAATAAACTTCTAAAATTATACAAAAAAAAGATGTCTCAATGTTTATACTCTGCAAAACGAGCCACAATATCTTTCTCAACATTTAGATTAGAAATATTTCCCCAATGATGATTCAGGGACATAAATGGGGGAAAATGAACATTCTACATTGCCTGACCATCCACATACATAGATTAATTTTCAGCAGTCCGTCTTAAAAAAAAAAAAGGTGCAATCTTCTATCTCTGCTTGGTTAAAATGAGAAGAAAAGGGTAATGGAGATTTTCCTCATATGTATCTTTTTCTTCATTTTTCAACTGCAAATAAAAAATGGATAAAGTGAGCAAACTGTATGAAAGCATTTTTAAATTACTGATAGTACTTGTCTAAGTAAATTTCCTGGTATAAATGATACTACTAAAGATTAAACATTTAATAACTACAAAATTATCTTAAGGTCAAATACGACTACAGGTATAGAACTGTAGGTCAAGTATTATCTGGAATTGGTCATAGTTTGTAGACAAACTAATTTATGTAATAAATACTTGAACACTACTTATAAAAAATGTGAGGCCCCATATTGCTGTACTAAATAAATTATATTCAAGGGAGATTTAAGGCCTGAATTAAATCCACTCTGCTTCACTTCAGAACTTCAGAACAAGGCTAAAAGTTTATCCCTAATCAGTTTAACTATTGCTGTATATTTGGTATTTAAGATCAACAACTGTTTCAGACATCTGAATACCACAATCTTACCTGAAGGCCTATGTAAGTGCAAGGCTGTAATGCAGTTATTGCTGGGCTTAAATATTAATTCTGTTTAATTTTGAAAATTCTTTTTGTAAGAGAGAATTATAACCTGATAATTAGAGTGGTACAAGTCCAACTGCTAGGGACTGACAACATTATGTGTGCTGTTCTGATCAACACTAAAGTATTACATCTTTCTAAAAAAAAAAAAAAGAATTTTATCTTCTTAGGTATTCTGGTTAAATGGATTTTAAAATCCATATGCATATTTAACTGAAGTATGTGGAAACTACTCGTACATATTATATTTTGCAATCACTTCACATAAAAATATTTGTGTACATTTAACACAAGCCTAAGAAAGAAATGCAGATACAAAAAAGTGCTTTTAGCTACGCCTGACACAGATGGCACCCCCAAATACCACATTTAAATCCAGAACTCTTTTTATGTCATATTGTTTTGCCTCTATTTTCTTTGCCATGCATTAAGGATTTTAGTTGGTCCATGTCACAACACTGCTCGTGTTATTTAAACAAGGGTCTTTTCCATATCATATTCTTCAGCTCTAAAGTGCCTCTGTGTAAGCTACTGTCTATGAGCAATTAACACACTTTTCCTTTTTCATAATGGAACATAAAGCTGATCTATTCTTTAAATTCTAATCCACTTTACTAAGAAGTGTTTGTGTATAATTACTAAAGTAATGACAATCTGCTTCCCAAGATCTCTAACTTTACCACAGGTGGTTCACTTTGTTTGCATGGGATTACCAACCAGTTTCATTCTATCCTGGCAGTTTCTGCTTGGAGAAAGACTACATTTTACTTGCACATTAAAGTTTTATCAACTCTTCATTTTCAAGGGGTCACATATCTATCCAAATGAAAGGCAGGAAAAGTAGGATGGGACATGCCCAACTGTATTTTCCTCCACTTATCTATTTGCTGGACTCCACTTCTTCGAGCAGCAAAACAGAGCCCAATTATGGACTCTGAATG